>NW_010525537.1:47378-93396 GCF_000687285.1 Phaethon lepturus | reverse complement strand
TCTTCCCCTTCTACGTTCAAGCCGTAGTATTCCCCTCCTCGAATAACAATGTCATTCTTCTCCCTTATGGCCCCCACCTCTAATATTGCTTACGCTCTCTGGTGCAAATAAGCGCACGTGAATGCATCTTCACTGCCTGTTTTCTTACCATTTCAGTCTCCTCAGCCATCACACTGCTTCCATCCTTTTGTATGCACTCTGAGCTCTTCATTCTTCACAAAACTCCACTTCTTAATATCCCACAGAACTCTGCCCCTTTTTGTGTCCTGTCTCTTGAAGCCCTCTGGCCTCCCTGGCTTATGCACGTTCCTACGCTGTCTTTGTCATGCTTCTGTTTTTTCCCTCCTACAGATAATTAATACCTTTCTCATCCCCATTCACTGCTGGTTCTGTCCCACCTCAAGAAGACTATTCTGGAACTCACCCGCCAAAATTACTTCTTCTCCACTGGCCCTTCTGGCTGAAATGACCCCATCCACTCTAGCTTCCTTACCTATGCTGAGAACCTGCACACTCCCGGCTAAAATAACTTTACATCTAGAATAATTTTACTTTTTTTTTTGAATCTTTGTAATTTGCTACTTGCCATATGGAGTGAATTCCAAAAATGATTGCTTTCTCAGAGTTTTTACTTCATTAGTATCTTACCTCTTTCTTTCAAGTCCTTCTCAGAAAAAGACCTACAAATCACAATCTCTGAAAAACCAAGCACTTACAACTGTCTTGTGCTGCAGTCCCTCCTAACAAGAACGCATCCACTGTCTTGCCTTTCCTTGATGCCTAGATGATGACATGACTGTGCTTAGCTGCTGCCTGTCTTAATTCAGCTGAGCTGTAACTTCTAGTGCAGCCTGAGCCACCTGACTCTTGCCAAGTCCCAGGTTTTGGGCCCCACCTTTCATTTGCCCTTGGCATCTGCATCCTATGCATTTCATATGTGAAGGTGCTACCGCTGCCCTGCCATGTATCAGATGAGCTTTGCCAGCTGTCTGGCAATCCCCTGACCTCCTTCGTCTGCCAGTCTCTCTGGGATTGGAGAGAAAATAAGGATGCACGTGGGAGAATTTGCTATCTCACCAGAACCAGCAGCTTCGTGCAGCAGAACCTCATCTCTCATGTAGTCCAATATGGTCTGAAGCCTGCTGGTAACTCGTGCAGGTTCCTCGCCTGACCTGATGCATGCCCTTGTCACACGGTCGGAGGTGCCAGTCTCGCACGCGGCAATTGTGAAAGGCTGTCAATGCCATACGGACAGGATCTGCTCCTAAGGGTCTGTGAGTGAAGTTTTGGTAAAAGACTTAGTCTGTGTTGAAAGGAAACACTATTCTTCATTTTTTTTGCTCCCTGGGCACTTAATGAGAGCAGGCAACCTGTAATTTATACTTCGCCAAGGATTTCGGACATCTGGGGAGGTTACTGTAAGTATTACAATAACTTGGGAAGGATTAATTGAGGATGCACGCAATTTTGTGAGGTGTTAGGTCCTGATTAAATGCTCTTTACTGTTTAGTCACATTTTATTACAACTTACATATGTTTGGAACACTGATAGAAAAAGAAAGCATGTCACTTATTTACAATCACTACACATTTACATTATATTATTTACAGATAATGAATTTAGTAATATATATGAGCAGAAAATATAGCAAATATCAATATGAAACTGTACAGGGCTTAATCTCATGTCCTTTACCGTGGTTGCATTTCACTGTAGTAATAAATACAGTTCTATATTTACACATTTTACTTTAAAAATCTATTAAATGAATTTTAACAGTTTCAAGTTTAAAATATCTGATCAAAATATTTCAAACATGCTTATAAAAATAAGACACAAAGCCTTTAGGACTTTCTGCAAGCTAAAAAAGTTCTGATAAAAGAAGCTTTCTTTAACTAGTCTTTAGAATTATAACATTATTTTGCTTCTCAAATCACTTTACAAACTTAAATATAGCGAGCTGAAAGGAATTTCACTGACATTAAGCAGTGCAGCACAGATGGACCCCAGTTAAATTAAAGCTAAGTAAACATGGTAATAGGTATTGTGCAATGGTTGACTGATCCTCTGTTTAATCCAAAGTGGTTTCAGGCATCATTCTCCAGCTGTATGCTGCACTGCTTCAAAAGCCACAAGAGATAAAGGATTAAGATAAGTACTCAGCTGACTTTATCATATATAATTTCAGCATCGGTTCATTTTTTTTTCCTGAAGGATGAACATGTCAGCCAAAGTCAACTGATGCCATCTGTAACTGCAAAACTAAAAATATGCCAGTGTGAATGGACAAGAAAATCAAGGCATATCCATTGTTGGCAACCAATTCTTCATTGTAAAAACCTGTCCTTTGAGTCCTGGTAAGTTTTACATACAGTAACAGATGAACAACAGAGATCATCTGTAACTGATTACCTTAATTACTGGGCTAGCCTAACCTTGGTAATGCTAAAAAATTAGTCTCTTTCACCTGGAGGTTGAGTGGCCATTAACTGAGCAGTGAGTGCTGGGCCATTAAATGTTACTCCTCAGGGAGCTACTTTTAACAACAAAAAAAAGTAAATTTGTGCATTTTTGTGTCTTAAATGATCAGCTCACTCAAGCAAAAGGTGCCACATCTGGGAAGAGAATATTGGAATATCCCCTGATGGCCTGGCCAAGGTCAAAACCTGATATTCTAGGGAAGTGAAGGTGGCTCTGTTGTCTGAGATATTTTGACAGTAGACTTGGCAAAGACCTGAAGTCTATTGCCTCTAACTGGGATGCTTCTGATGTGTAAACATACATGCCTTGATTCAGCAAAGTGTTAACAGATTTAAAGCCAGAGAGGAACTGTGTTAATCTAATCTAACCTTTTCCTAAACTAAAGCCATCAGAAGCCCCTGAATTCTAATAGCTGCTCCAATACCTTTTTTGGCAATGTATCCAATCTGAAGTTAGATATTTTTATTGACAAATAGTTCCACTAGCTGTCACTGACCATCACTGACCATCACTGACTGTCACTATCCACAATTTGCACCTCTATTTCTATGCTGCATATCCCTAATGTCAACTTCCAGTTGATGTTACTAGGTTCTTCTCCTCTTGACTGTGTGGTCCTCTGCTCTCAAACTCGTGTTTCCCAGAAGTAGCTACTTATAAACTGTGTTCAAGTCACTTCTTTCTTAAGTTGCTTTAAATTTATGACATTCATATCCTTTTCAATTTCACAATGTTCTTTACAGCATGTGAATGCAAGAACTGTTTGAAATATCCCAGTAGTGCTGACATCAGCGCTAAGAACACAGCTCATACAACCTCTTCACTCCTACTTGGTATTTCCTTGGCTATGGATATTGACTATCCTTAGCCAAAAGGACACAGTGGCCTCTAAATCTTCAACTGACTAGTAACCATGAACTAGAGGCTTTCTAGAATCATTGTTTCACAGGACAGAGATCATGCCATGAGCAGGACTACAGTTTTTGTTCCCAGACAAATGGCCTTAAATGAACATTTCTATGTGAGTGTCTTTGGTGTCCTTTAATTGCCCTCAGCTCGCCAGTCTTTTTCTGTTGATGACTTTCTATGCAGTATTTTTCACACTTCAAATTCTATGAGTCATCTGCCAATTTCATCAGCAGTAATTCTCGGGGTAATTCTACGGGCATGGTAGCAATTCAGGACCAAAGTGTGCAGAACCTCACTAGAAAAGGTTAGCTTTTCTGAAGGTTTAGCTGACAATTAAAAATGCTTTGTCAAGTCAAATGACTTCTAAAAACCAAACCCAATGTCAGTTAAATTCTTAAATCAGCTTTATCAAACATGGAGCTTCATCTAAGTCTATTCTGCAGCAGCCTTTACGACTTCAACAGGACTACTCTTCCACTTAGGTACCTTGCTGAATGAGGGCCATACACAGACACTTATAAAAACAGTCATGGCACTGAAAAACTATTATTAAAACAAAATTACAAGAAACGAGGGGAGGGGGGAACAACCCCTGAAAATAAGTGTACCATGTGATGCTTGGAAAAAAAGCTTACCAAACATGCTATTTTTGCTCTTGACCAACTGATGCCCTTTCTAAGTAGTGCTACTTTAAAAGAGAGCAGCTGATACAACTGCACAAACTGCAGCAGCTTTCAGTTTCTCTCTTCATCCCAGCATTTTGGAAGCAGGCTGAGAAGGCTCAAGTATTGGGATTTTCAGCCTGCTGTAAGTTTTGTCATTGTCTGTTTTTTGATGTGTGTAACACTAATTCAGAGGCACTCTCTAGCTTGTATACACACACCCATACTTACTTTCGGGATTACAAAATTTGTAAACATAGATATTTTCTGTACTGCCACTGAAACTAGTGACACGGAACAAATGCGACGGATGAAAGATTGCAGCTTTCTGTCATTTGATAAGATGATGGCATTAGTGAATTGCTAGTAGGCATGTCATATGATATGCTGGCACTTGTGAAGGTTACCAACGCTTGCGTTGAGTCACATGATTGTTTTTCTATGTCTTCCGAATTCACAGAGATCAGACTAGCATGTTTTGATCTTCTCCATAACAAAGTTTGCTTTCGCAGACTTCCCAAGTCCTCCTTAAAGTGTGGATTGAAAAGTATATAAAGGAGTGGGTTTAGACATGCAGGCAGTGGGACAATCACTAGCAGTATTGACTTAATCACTTCTGGGCTGATAAAAGTGAGGTTTAGTAAGGAGGAAAAAGATAAGAAGGCCACAGGGCAATAAAGAATGCAATTAGTAAAAAGGAGCAAGGCTATATGTTTGACCATAGAGCAATCCCAAATGTTGTCTAGTTCTCCCTTTTCTAAGCTACAGTAGAGCTTTGTATAAGCAATAGTCATTACCAGAAAACAAAGGGAGTTCAGCAATACCAGTGCTACCATGTAGCCCATAGCAGTGGGTTCTCCAAATGGTAGTGGTAAACAAAGTGGAGAAACTCCATACTCACTCCCAGTGAGGAGAGGTATCACTGCAATGATTAGTGCCAACGTAAAGCAAAAGAAAATGGCAATTTTTACACTAGCAATCGAGGATTTTGTTTCAAACTTTGTAGCATGCTTTGCAGAGAATGCACGTTCAAGTGCAGCCAGGGTAAGAAGGAAAATGGAAGCCTCTGAAGCAAAAATGGAGAGAAGGCCAGTTATTTGGCAACCAATTCCACTTTCCCACTGTGCTCCATACTGAGCAAAGCTTCCAAAAGTTGATGCATCCACGCTAGCCAGTACTCCGCTGGCCAGACCCATCAAGGTATTTACAATACCTATTAAACCGATCAAAAGTTTTATGGAGGACATATACAATGGAGATCGGAAAACTGTAGCAGACACCAGTGCATTGCAAATAAAGGTCAAACCCACTATGGTCCACACTCCAATTCTGATCAGCCAGCTACCAAACAGATGGTCACATGGTTTGAAGGGACCTGAAATGACAAAATAAAGAGGGCAAGGGAAACCCAGGTAAACTAAAAAATAATTTTGTGCTTTCTAAGACATTACATTTCATGCTTCTTGTAGGTACTCAGGACAGCCAAGTAGTGAATTTCAGTCCAAAAGTGGAGCTGGAAATTTGCTCTTCCTTCAGAGTAATTGGAGACCTTGGTAGACATGCTGCTTATATGCATGTTGCATTACTGGTTCACGTAAGTCTTTGTCCCTCAACCCGAATAGTCTATGGGTTTCTTTTTTTGCCTAGCAGTACAAGTGCAATGTGAATGTCCAGTCTGTAGTTTCAATAAGTGCTGTGATGTTTGTCAGTGTGTGAAAAAAGCTGAAAAAGACACCTCTCACTAAACTAGGTCAGGTTGGTAATGAGTCCTGGTGAAGTGTGATGTAATGGATATGGACAAATCCACACAGGCTACCTTGTAACACAGTCCAAGAAAATGGAGACTGTCTTTGGATTTGGAAGTGCTGCCTTTTTGGAGGGGCTTCTGATGACCTGTGGCTGAAGTCAGGTCATTATGATTGAAGCCTGCCTGTGTATTCCCATAGACTTGAGGTGCATATGCTGCGCAGTTGAAGTTGAGTGCTCTGTAGTCTGAGAAACATTATTTACCCTGGTACAAGCCAGCTATGCTCTCTCAAAGCAAGTCCTTCACAGTGGTCTGTGCTTCTCCATGAAGACACAAACCCCGCAGCTGAGATGCGCTCATTATGGCTACAGCTGTTGCCATCTAGTAGGCGTAAGCATCTGTTGTGTTAGTTTGCAAGTTTTTCTAAGATGCCATTTGAAAGATCAACATGGAAACTAAATTTTTTTCTTGGGTCTAGTGATAACTTACCTGGAAGACAGCAAATTTGTTGTGAACTCAGTAGTTATATTTAGGTCATAGGAGAATATGTGATGGTCAAATGGTTCCAAATTTTCTGGCTTCCTACCTTTTCTATTCCTCTTTACATAACTTTAAAAAATGTATTATTATTTGCTCTTGCAAACAAGAATCTTGGCTTGGAATAAATGCAGAAGTACTAGTTGTCACTTGAGTGTTTTTATTCACATTTCACACTGAAAGAAAGGCTAGGGAAAATGTTTGCTTAATCAAGCAAGCAAAACTTATGACCATGGCTGCTAAACCTAGAAGCGACCTTCCAAAGACATATGTCTTTCCTTGCCTTAAAGGAAACTTTCAGCAGAATTGGTGGCCCGTAGCTTTGCAATTCAATCAAGGTATTTCTTTTTCCTTTCAGCCACACTGTGAAGCCAGGGATGCACTATTCTATAAAGAAAATGACAGTGCTGAGGGTCCTTTGTGATGGACTATATACATCAGTACAGTAGTGTTTGGTATTTCCTAGCCATTGAACTAAACTGTGTGCTGTTCAAGAAGCTCAAGTGTAGAATAACTCAGTGAAGTTCAGAAGAATTACTTTAGCTTTGCAAAAGACTGAGTGAGCAAAGATTCTGCTCCCCTTTATCATCTGTGTCTTGGTAGAAGAGAGTCTTTGCTCTCTCATTCCCTTGATAAGGGGATCAACTGCTGTGAAAAGGGGTCCAGAGCAAGGATCTGCCTGAGGACTGGGTAAAACTTTTGTTATACTCATAGATGAATTCAGTAGCTGAATAGTTTTCCAGACTTCAATGCAAAATTTTGTATTATGGTGCAATGTATTTGTATTAATCTCATCAAATTATTGCAAAACATCATGTTACTGTCCTAGTATCAGATTCAGGCTTTGTTCTGCATCTAGAATATCTGGCAATACTGTGCTTGGATTCCTATCTGCCTGGCCGTTTCATACCTGGAGAAGGTGAGCATTGCACTGAATGATGAGCTTTCAAATCTTCTTCAAAGTCAAGAAAAAAATCTTCAAAGTCACGCTCATCTGTAGGGAGAAAATACCCAGATTTGATACTGCGATTTTCAGGAAAGGTTCTTTTAGTACAAATTGCAAAAAAGTTTGTGGTATTTAAGGCCTGGTCTTGTCCCTTTGCCTGCCAAACTGTGAGCAGAAGCAGATGTACGCCTACTTGGTTTTGAATTACTGTACTCGGGATTATTTAAAAAGTTGGCACAATCACTTCTCTGAAAATAATCACTTACAGGTACATTCTCCATTACGTAACTTGCAGTGTGACGACTGCCTAGAAAGGCGTTTAAAATATGAATTCTGCCCTTGTGCCAGGCTACTAAGAATTAACACAAGTTTTTCTGTGTTTCTAATGTCATTGCTCTACCATATATTCTTGGCTCTATTCTTGCTGGGGCTAGCCCTGAACTCTGAGATTTGCTGGCTTGCAGGAGCAGAGATAGCACAGAAAGCAGGATGGTATAACATGCCTGTGTGCACCTATCTAACAGGTAACAGGTCAAGGAATAGACCTTGTGCTGAAGAGGAAGAAAAATACAGCTGTCTTCTGTCCTGGAAAGCAGATGCGCTCTCTGGTACCCAGGAAATGCCAGGAAAAAATGTTGGCAGCCAAAGTAGCCACATAAGCTCTGTGACTCATCCTGAAGCATGTGGACAGCAGGAGAGCCAAGGATGCGTTGCTTCTTCCAAGGCTGGCAAGAAACTGGATCTTTGCTGGCCTCCTCTTGTATGGGGTTACATACCAGCACCACTTCCCTGTCTCTCAAATAAAGGGAAGATTTCACTTCCCACATTATTAAAGTTATTTTTTGGACGGAAAGATGAGCGAGTGAGATTTTTGAAAGGCAGACCTGAAAAAATGAGTTTGCTAAGCATAGGAATGCTTGAATAACGTATTACCGGGCAAGAGAGAGTGAGAGGCTGCCTCTGTGACTGTGAAAGAGTACTGGATTTGTTTAACATCACAGGCTCTTCACAGCCTTCAGGTAGATTTAAAAGCCAAAGATGACGATTACCTTGAATTTGTAACAACCCAGCATCCTTCCTGTGAAAATCGTCAATGCTGCTATTCTCATCTTTGTTCCACTGGCTGGAGATTTTGTAGTGGCTCTCACAAGCTCCAAAGGCACAGCACTGATAAGCATAAGGCATTTCCATGACCCTGTAGGAGAGTAAGGAAGCATGTCATGATACTGGTTTATCACCAGAGTTACTGGATTGTACTGCTCCTCTACTGTTAGCACAAAGGAACTTGTTTAAATAACCATGACTGAAAGTAAAAATATCTATGGGTAAAAATCAGTCATGATAATACCAAATGAGGACTCACAAATAAAATTCCACATCAGAAAAGCAGATGATTTCTAGGCTAATTTTAGTACAGGCACAATGAAGTTTTCTTACGCATTTTCATGGGAGATATGAAAGTGGGAGATATGTGCCTTGCAGTTGAGTGAATGTTACTCTTAGAGCTGTATTTCTGTTTTATGATTTTGAATGATTTTAAAGCATAACTCAACAGTTTCTCCACGTTACTTTCTTAATGGTTTCTTTTAAAAAAGCAGATCCAAAGATCACAACTGCATCTACCTGCCTAACAGGCAAAACTAAAACATCAGTTCCCAAATAGAATTTCTTCAGTTTGAGGAGAATGAGAACTTTTGGAATTCAAACTTCATCCACCTTTTTCCACATCCAACTCTTTTCACAGTAAGATGGCAAAAAGGAGATTGTCTTTTGTGTAGAGATCGAGAAAGCAGTGTTCTAAACCAAAAGGTGAATGAATCAGGCACTGTGTGTGAAAACACATGTCACCGAGGAAAAGGTTTTACTTTATTAATTGTCTTAGAAAATGAACACAGTCATTGCAGGACACTGTATCCTCATTCCTAACTCTTTTAAGATCATTGGTATTCCTAACACATACCTGTGTACTGGTCAGTGAGTTTCAATGATTTTGAGGGTTTCTTTTGTCAGAAAATTGCTCATTTCCAGTATGTTTTGAATTTAATTCCTCTAGGGATATGCAAATTCTGGGGTAGCATGGAAGAACTACATATATTCCAGTTCTATAGACTACTTCTTCTATTCCTTAGATATATTTTATGCTCTGGAAGTAGATATATTTAATTTACACAGTTTGCCAATAGTACATAGTGAAACCTCACAACTCACCTCAATTCCAAAAGCTCAGTAAACCAAAAAATTCAAAGATAAAGAGGTGACTAGAAGTTATTCTGACTTAACTTAAAAGGAATAAAATAGAACTATATCCTCCTATCAGATTACTTTCAACAGGTTAATCATGTAAATTAACATAATGAGTGTTCCAAGCAACCTCTAACCCCCTGGGAAATCTGCAAAGAAATCAGTCTGAATCAGGCCCAGCGCCAAGGGGACTTAAACTTGTGCGCTAGCCAAAACCTTGGTACAAAGGAGAACAAACGGAACCCTAAGCTCTAAAGTGATTTTTAATTTAGTGCATTTAGTGCATCTAGTGCACTTAGATTCTATACACTTACATTTCTGTTGGGAATTAGCAGCAATAATCTGTACCCTTGTACCCGATACAAAAAGCTACATAAGGTATTTTTAAGGTACTCCAATAGAAGTTCAAGGTAACTGAGATCTAACTATCAAGCAACCTCACGCCAGCAGGTTTAAATGCTTAATTTCTAACTCATTCCTGTGTATGTCATCTTTTAAAATAAAGAGATTATCTCAATTAAACGTTTTTGAACACATTTCCCAGAAGCCCTTCTTAAAGAAACTATTAGTAAACCCATAGATTACTAGACTAACCCATAGCTAGGCACCTCGGCCCAAAACCGATCCCAATCTCCAACTAGAAATTCCCCTTTTCTGAAAAAAATCCCCACAAATAACAGCAAAAAAACCTTATCAAAAGAAACAGTCAGTTCTGCAAGGTGACCACTGCAACTTGTGGCTTCAGACCTTTTTGAAGACGGTGATACATCTGGGGAAATCACCAACTAGTGGGTATTTTAGGCTCAAGGGACTCACAGAAATGTATTCTCTGGTTATTCGAACAGCTCTATGTGCTTAATATGACAGATTTCCAGATGCTGTTGGGCTTCTACCAGCCTGCTGGCCTGTCATACGCTGGAAATGTGGACTTCTCACATTGTGATGATCCCCTGCTTTGATGGAGTAGCCAAAAACCCCCCACTGCTTTTAAATTATCTTTAAAGAGCAAGACTCCTGTTTCTTAGGAGTCTCTGTAGGTCTTTCTAGTGTCCTTAGTTAAACCTGAACAGGTTTTGTTTCTTTTTTCCTCTGGGTTACTCGAATATACATGTAGGCCTCAAATTGGCGAATGCTTCTGAATCTGTGTGCAAAGTGTAATTGCACAGAATGACTGGGACCCAGAACACAGAGGACAAAGCATACTTGGCAATGCAGAGAAATTAGTATTTCTTGCAAAAGTACTTTTAACAAAAAAAAAAAAAGAAAAAAAAAGAAAAAAAAAAAAGGCACCAACTCTCAGCCGTACCGTGCTGGAAGCAGCCCGTTTTATGACTGGTGCTTATTTGATGTGGGTGATTAGATTTGGACTTTGTCAAATTAAACTCTTTTAGAAACACTGGCTAAATGTATTTTTATATATTGCTTATCTTACTGATGATATCTGTATCCTTGTGTATTTATTTCCTGCAGCAAGGAATGCCTCTTCTTCTGTTTTTAGATCAAGCAGCAGAGAATACAAGGTTGTTTTCTGCCTCACAAAGGTGTGGGGTTGACGGTGGCTGGGAAGGCACAGTTATGATGGATGGGGCAAATCACTGAGCTCTCTAGAGCGCTGAATCAAAGCACCAGATCAAGAAGGAAGGAGTGGCTGGCAGCCTGACTTTACTTCCTCATAGCTTGCCATAGCAGGCTGGGCTGGGCTCTGTGGAGCGTTCTCGTGTCTTTGCTGAAGGTGGGGCAGAGGATGCTCAGCTCTTTGATGTGTCTGTGTATTGAACAGCAATGACCCATTTAGATGAGCAGGAAGCTTTTATACAGGAATTTGCCTTTAATGTTGTAACCAGTGTCTAGTTCCAACAATTACAAAGGGTGAAATTTCATTTTCTTTTAGATCTCTGTTCAAGTTTGGTGCTTCATGCATTGTCTGTGCAGTGATCTTGTGTGAAGTCCTGGCTTCATTTTGATTCGTTATAAAAGTCCCGCAGACTCCAGGTCAGGATTTTACCCCATTCTCTCCTGACTGGATATAATGTGTTCTTACAGATGTTAATCAACCCTAGATATATTAATCATACTTTTTATACTTTTTTTTAAGTCTTAAGCTACTGCCTGACACATCCTTGTTAACTACCTACCCAGAGTAAATACACGGTAGTTGTTGCATTTGAGCAATGTACATAATTTTACTGGTGGAAAAATCATATAAAGAATAATTTTCATAAAAGAATTAAAAAAATCTTAGTTGTACATCATTCAGTTGAATAGTGGATTATCCTAGGACTTCTCCAGCACCTTTTATGCATCTAGGCCATGGTTTATACATCACTATATATTTGATAGGTTGAAGTAATCCATTTTGTTGTGTTTACATTCTTTTAAAGAACCTCCAGGTATGTTAGAATTGTCACCTGCCTCAACATGTGGGCAGTCATTGAGAGAAGAAAAAGCATGGAAGAAGCTCAGCTGCCACCATTCATGATACCTTGGAACCATTTTTTGCGGCTCTTCTCTCTGTTTATGTTAGCATGGCATCATAGAAGTGCTCTAGTGTGGATCCCTCCAGTGCTGTAGGCAGAAGTTTACTCACCTCTGCACTTCTACTCACAACTCCCTTATTGATACCTCCAAACACTCCAGTCCTTTTCATTAGTGGTAACGTCTCCTTGAGTTGTTCACCTGCTAAGACTCATGAGACTTTTCCAGTGCAAAAGGCAACTCTAGTGAGGACGTAAGTATGGAGTCTCCTTCCTTGGAGATGTTCAAAAGCTATCTGCACATGGTCCTGGGCAACCGGCTCCAGGGGACCCTGCTTGAGCAGAGCGGGGTTGGACAAGATGACCTACAGAGGTCCCTTCCAACCTGAACCATTCTGTGATTCTGTAACTACGTGCATGCTGTTTAATTGTTTCAAATTTTGTAATATCAAACCTCTTACAGTAAAACATGGAAAAAATATACGTTGCACTTGGCATCTTCTAATTAAAATATAAAAACCGAAGGAGAGTTAGGGGACACTCCCAAATACCCTGAAGTCAGAGGCAAAACTCTCTTACTGTGATTTCTCTATGGTCATCCAGTGACTGGCAGAGCTGCAAATGATCTCTAGAGAACATATCCTTCCTGTATCACAGAGCATCCAGCAGAAAATTACTAGAATCAAAATATTTTAGTAATAATGGCAAAGTATTATCTGAATCTTAATTAAAAGATTACAGAAAAGACATGTTCAAACAAAAGAGGCCAAATATTTTGGAACTTCAGGAGTATATTCTTCCCTTGATATTTGCTGTTTTCTCATTAAATATAATGGAAGTTCTGTAAGCACAGTCCAGTAAAAGTAGGACGTATCACTAAGCTGCTAGCAATATTGTTTTAACAGCTTTTCAAACGTATCACCAGGAAGCAGATGTGGCTCGTATCTAGCAAGTACTGGGGTTAATATTTCAAAACCCTTCATAGTTTCTTCAGTTAAAAGTGAGCATAATAAAAGCAGCCTATCATTTTTATCATATTTGCTTTAGTTTTAATAGCACAGATCAAAGACTGACAATACGAAGTAACATGCGTTACACACTGACACACCTCCCATTGCACATGAACACAAATGTGGCTTATTAGTTTTAATGATATACTCACTTGAGTTCTGGAAAATTTTCAGATGATATCAAACTTTGTAGGGCATGATTTCCTGTTAATTTTAAATGAGTTAAACCATGTAGCCCCGTCACAGGAAAAGAAGACAAAAGGTTGGATGACACATCCCTGCATAACAGCAAATAAAAATCAGCTTACGGGCTTTCATTTTTTTTTCTTCAGCACTAGAAGTGTCACGTTGGAAAAACAGGTTAGATTTTTCTAACTCCATCAAAAATGACTGCATTACACAGAGGCCCCAGTCAGCAGAGCAAAGCTGCAGCACCACTCAGGAGTATGCACCTATGTGTCTAGCAGAAAGCTAACAGTAATACCTAGCAGTTTGCTAAGTCTCTGTTGCCAAATTTTGACTCCAAACATTCATAGTGCCAGTTTTGAGCCTAGCGAATGAATTTTAAAACTGTTCGCTAGATTGAATTAAAGGGAGCCGGTACCAGAACAGCTTCCCACAGTTTGAAAGATTCAGTGGGATGTGAGAGGGTACGGCTGCCCTGAAAGCTCCACAGGGAGCAGGTCAGGTGTACGGGGAAGACGTGTGTTTCAGGGTAGGAAGGGTTTGGGCTGGAGCAGATGAAGGTGACAGTTCTACACTGAGGTTTGTCCGAGGAGCTGAAGAAAGACAGCACGCAGCACGTATACGTAATGGGGAAAGAAAAAATAGTGAATTAAAAAGTGACTGTCACCAAGGAGAAATGGTAAAGTAATTAAAGAGGGGGAAGCCCAGAGGTATTCTATTCTCTATTTCTCCCTCTCTCTTCCATTTATTCTATAAGTCTTTTCAGTCCTCTTCACAATTGTCTACACTGCAATACTTAAGATGGTCAACAGTCAAGATGGAGGAAGAAGGGGAGTCTGCTGAAATGCTTTTATGCCCAAGGATTAACAGCAAAGTTCCTGTCTCTTAGACTACCTATGGAAATTTAAGGGTCTAGAGATAAGGTAAGAGGCGTGTTGATGGACCGGTTTTCTGGCTTTTCTGGTTTAGTGCGTTCGTGTGTGTGCACGTGTGTGTCCTCCTGCTCACAACATGTTAAACACATGTTAAGTGTTTGACATGTTAGCACATGTTAAACATGTTATATACAACAGGTGAAATTCTGGTCCTACTGCAATAGTAAAAGCAACCACTGACTGCAGTCAGACCAGGGTTGCAGACTAGCATTTTGGGAATCACTGGTACTCTGTGTTGCTGTGTGTGTGGGAAAGGGCTTGTTCTTTAACCCTCCCTGACTGTTCTGTGCTATTCACCAAAGCTACAGTTTATTGCTGGCAGCATGATGTTCCCTCACCCTTTCTTCTGTAGGGGTGTCCTGAGGAGGGCCCCCAAAAAGGGATACTATAGGCAATATTCTCTTCATGGACATTTTTTAGTGCATTCAGAGGGGAGGCTTTGCCCATCAACACAAATGAATACCCCTTTCCAAATTTCGGTTTCCCAGCAGCTACTGGATTATCTGTGAGCAGATACCCAGCAGTGTATCTTTTTGACAACCGTGGAGTAGGATGACTCCAGAGAAATTTTCTTTCACGTCTTTCCCATACACCCAGTGCCTCAAGGATTCACCTAAAAGAGGCATTACAATGACAGTGGGAAACAGGAAAAATGTAAGGACTGAGAAGTGCTTGTGAACAAGGCCTGCACAATTGGACTGCTGATGTTTTGACCACTAACTACTCTGGTTGAAGCTACTAAAGAAGAAAAACTATTCCATCAAATGAGGAATGATGAAATAATGATGCTTACTGGGAAATGTTTCTTATTTAATTTTGAGTCCAATTCCTTACTCCTGATACACAACAGGAAATACTCCCCTGCTAAAAGAGAGTAAACTGCTAACAAATTGAATAAAGAAAGGCAGATACACTGATATGCTTCATGGACCCCAAATCACTCTGATTACACAGTGTTATATGCAGTTTTGCCATAATATCTATGGTAGTTGAACTACAAGACAGTAGGCCTTTAAATACTGATTCAACAGACCAGAAAATTAGAACAGAGAAAGTCTCAATTTCTGCTGAGTGGGGTACTAAGTTGTTAAATTTTTTTATATGGTTTTGCAAGAAAAATGTGAAAATTTGGATGTAGAAGATATACAAATACTTACAGTTTGATCAGAGATGGTAAAGAGGAGAAGGCATTGGGGTGAATAATTTTAATTTTGTTCCAAGCTAAATCCCTACAAGAAAAGTGAGTAGAAAATTACATACTCACTGAGTGAATATGGAAGTTTTCATACACTTGATTAGGAGGCCTAAATATAAAAAAGGTATTAATTACATGCAAATATTTTCAATAAGCTTCTGCATATCTTGTAGTGGAAAACCTTTTTTCAGTTTTAAAATTATGTTAGTCAGTTAATGATGTTAGTTATTAAGCTGACAACTTTCTCTAGAACTCCTTAATGCTTTCTGCAGTCTTACACAGTTTTTTCAGTCTGCTTCACAGCTTCCCAAGGCAGCAGAAAGAAGTGTGGGGTATATGGACTACTCTAAGAGGTCCTCGTGATGTGACCAAGAACAGCAGATCCATTGTCAACAGGTTTAACTTCCTAATCTCAATCTTCACTGCCCCTGAAAAATCAAAAAACTGAAAGGAACTCTTAAAAAATGTATGGGCTTGATCCTGCAAAGACTTCCACCCATGAGTAGTTTCTCGAGAAAATTACTCTGTTAGCATATGCATCTGTGTGAAAACTATAAACTGACACAGGATTAGACTCAATTTCTTAAAACACTGCTCTCCATAAAAAGATTTCATGCTCCCTAGAGCTGATTATTATATGACCTGCCAACAGATACTAGCTCTGGCTCAGTATCTCTCTCAATAAAGAGAGTAGAACAGAACAGAATAGTTCAGTTGGAAGGGACCCACAACAATCATCTAGTTCAATTGCAAAACCTTTAGAAGTAACAGCTTTTATAGCTGTAAGTTTACATCTTTGAATTCATTGCTGCCGATGCTAAACTTCACAATGTTTGTTCTGCTTTCACAGTTATGACCTAACGGGTGAAAGATCAAAGAAAAAGAGAAAGAAGCACGTTTTGGGGTAGATAGTGAGCAGACAGTGTATACCCCGTGTTTTGAGAACCCGACGGAATGACTGTTAGGGCTGTACTCACAGAGACCGAAGAGCAGCCAGCTGCCGAAACGTGTCTGCTTTGATTTCACCGATTTCATTGTGATGCAAGTCACTGAAATAGCAATAAGAATCTCCTCAGTTTCAAAGGCACTTGGAGGACATTTTTGGGTGTTTTAGATTGTGTTTATGATCCACTTCAATGCAGTGTAAAGGTATGTATTTGGGATATGTCAAATTGGCCAGCAATAACCAAGTTAACGATGTTCAAACAGATTTTGTATATAGATGCCTCTTTTTAGGCTTTTTAGGATAGTTTGATGCTTACATTTTTTGGAGTTTTTTACATGCAGTAAAACAGGGTAAATCTTCCAGCAGGTTATAAGACAGATCCCTGTAATACACAAGAAAATAAAAGATTAACATCAAAGTAACATTAAAAGAAAAAGATCTCTCATTGTCTACCTTCATGCTTAATTTAGAATAACTTGGTTTTATCCACACTCATAGAAGAATAGAAATGTGCAAACTCAGTTACCATCTCTCATCTGTCAGATTTTGAATTCTAACTGAGGAGGAGAGAGGAGGGGAAAAGGCAAGATGCATTAGCTCCATATCCTACATTTGCAAATTCCTTGCATTGTCTGAAGATTTCCTGCCTGAACTGTAGACTTCTTCTGAGTGTTCTACAGTAACAATATTGGCCATCTGCTCATAGGGAATATTGGATTTGCATCATAGAATTCATATTCATCATGTTTAAATTCTGAGTAAATATTTAAACCGCTTAAAATAATCATCTACTGAATATATATACTAATATTTTTTCAGCGAAGATCCTGTATCTTTCTGGTAATAGTCACAATGGACTGTAATCAGCTTTCTGTTCTACACTTTTAATTAAGTAGTATTGCATCTGATCCTTAGACTGTTATAACTGAGGTTAAAAAAAATATTGGAACTAACTTTGAAATCAATCACTACATGGAGGAAAAAAACCTTAAAAAGACTTGAGCCAAAACTCAACAAATTACAGAATAACTGAAACATCTGGACTGATTTATAGTATAATATAACTAATCAAAACCAAGCCTAGGCAATTTGCAAAATTGGAGGGAAAAAAAGAAAGGAACCAAACACCCACCCCCACCACCCAACAGTCTCATCCTATATATACATCTTGCTCACGGAAAACTGAATAGGAAATTTGCTAGTGAAAAGAATATAGAAAGAAAGCTTATGTCTATAATTAGGAAATTTTTTTCCACAGTTATCCAATATTATCACGTAAAAGAGTAATCTCTTTTCACTCCTGTTTCCAATTCTTTAAAACTGGTTCATCACCACCCATTTACCTCCTTGGTAAAATTTTATTTTCACTGTTACTATTCCAACAGGAGCATTTAGAATATTCCATACCTGATTTGTGGAAGTGGTGCTTTTTAGTGGTGGTGTGTGTTTTTAAGGTATTCCACTTTGCTTCTACTATACACAAAGGCTACCATCAATATATGTATATTTTTTGTTATAGCAGGGAAGATTACGGCCTCTGTTTTGGTGATTTAGGTCTTCTTAAAAATATGTTATCAGCTTGAATTTTGTACACAATGACAGTCCTTCTTCGCACACAAAAAAAAGGTAACCCAAAACCAAAACCCTTCTCCCCCCAGTTTCTGTTAGAGCTCCAGGCAATATTTTACTTGTTTATTTCTAAGGATTTTTTCCCACTTTGTTAATACATGAGGCTCTGGGCAGCAGCAGAGGGCAAGTGGTTTTGGTTGCTGCGTTGAGGTGCATACTCAGCTGTGCTGAAGGCAGTCTCTCGAGGACTGCTGGGAGCGTGTTCTCACAATACATCTTTACTGCAGGTGCACAGACACCCAGGAAGCCTCTGTGTACATTATCCACGTCTGGAAGTACTGGTGGTGAGGCAGGATGTCTCTGAAAGCAGTGATTGCGCTTGTAGTGTTTGTGCATCTATCTGAGCCAGGAAGCCCCTTCAAGATCTCAGTCTCCCAAGTAACTTGTGGGGCTCAATGCACCGTTATACTTCGTGGTACAGGCAAAACTAATGTGCAAACCTAAATGTGGGCTTGGCAGGCTCGTTCCGATCTGATGGGAGTGGGGAAAGAGCAACTCTGAGTACATGAAATTGCTGAAATTGGTTCCCCACCCTTTTAAATAGAAGTTCTAATAATATAGGGTGATACTCAAAAATAAAAAATGTGAATTTCCAATGGACAGTCCTACTCTACTATGAACTGTACAAGTTATTAATTACTATAGCATCTATTTGCCTTCTGGTTTTAGATTATTTATTGTTTTTGAATAATACAGGGCATATTTAAACTTAAGTCTGTGTGCAGACGTTCTTCTGGCAACAGACTCTGTTTCTGTCTTTTATCATTCTGGAAACGATTACACTGAGTCCATCAACTAAAACTTAATTTTTTCTGGAAACGTTCATGAAATCCATGCTGGTATTCAAATAATGTGTTATAATTAGTGCTATTTCAATGCTGGCCGGAGAACTAATATCAAATACATTCCTAGTGATGTAATACATAGAGGAAAGTGCTGTTGGCTCATTCTCAAAGAAGCAGACACAATGATTGCTTTCGTTAGTGATTAAGCAAACTCCAAGGAAATTTCCAAGCTAAAATAATATTAGATATTTTGTATAAAAACTATGCCCCAACTATGCCAAGGAATAGTCTATTAAAATTTCAGTCAGCTACTTATGTCTGGTTGTAAAAGAAACTAAAAGAGGAGCGTAACAAGGACTCAAAACTGCACTCCTTACTCAGTTATATTTTCCATTCACTTCCCTGAATTATCTGACTCAGTGAGGAAAAAAACTTCAGACTACTGTAGGAGAAACAGAATGAACAAAAATAAAGTAGTTCTGTTGTTTTTTAAACAAAATCAAGAACTGCTTTACCCTTTCCTAAAAATATGCAAAGTAATTGTCTTTCTCAGTAACGTATGGGAAATCCTGACTGATAAGGGTTGTGAACTTTTTGAGTAACACGGGGGCCTGCTCCCTGAGCTGAATTCCTAAGAAGTAATGTGATACACAGAAATAGCAGTAATTGGGTAATTTTGAAATCATAATGATTTAATTTGTCCGTTAATCTCTTACATTAATGTAACGTTAATAATCTTACTGAAACGTACAGCACTTGGAGATTAGGCAACTGGTCACAAGCTGATTTGGGGAGAGAGGTGATCTGTGCTCCTGTGAGCGTCCTGTTGAAAGTATTTATAGAAAAAAAAAGAGAGAAAAAAAAGACTACTTTTTAAAGATTGCAAAACAATTTTTTTGTGAGGACATTCTTTAGAATAAGTCAGTATGCAAAAAAATAAAACAAAGCAAAAATACTTCTTTAGCACTTACAAACTCTCCAGACTTGTAGTCCCTGTCAGATCAGGAAACTCTGTTATCTGCGAAGCACCATTTAAAGTCCTAGAATTTAAAAACATCATTTCAATTCAATTATGGTGAGTGAAGTGTGGGACAACTCTAATATTGTGATAAAGACAATTAAAATAAAAAAGTAAACACATACAGAGTTCTGAGTTCTGGTAAGTGTTGAAAAGCAGATTTTCCAACAAGCTGGATAGGGTTATCATAAAAATGGCTGCAAAAAGAGGATAAAAATACATTTTATGAAAAATGATTTAAAAGATTCTGAATATATTATGTGATTATACCATAAGCAAATGAGTAAATTCTCTATGATGAATCACAGACTGTGCACCTCTGGTTGTAGCGGAGGTGCACTTCTGGGCTTTTCTCACCCACTAATCTATATCCATCAACCACATTTCACATTTTGAACATTCAAGCAGTCATTGTTTTCTTGGGTTTAACGCCAGAAGCCAGTCAACAAAATATTCCCTCTTCCTCTCAGGTTTACAGAGATAGAAATCCAAATATGAAGAACTTTTTGTTATGACCTGAGACAAATTTAAAATTAGCAGGTGAAGAAATCAGAACTTCACATACTCAGAAGAGGTTCCCTTGCATTTTCTAAGCCAGGTTGCTTTTGTTTATAGAATAATATTGCTCAAGGTTAGTTGCTCTTTTTCTTACATTTTTTCTATGATTTCTTATTTTGAGGTTTGCCCATTAAATGCATTCCCATGTAAGACAATGGGAACTCAGACTGGAATCCATCAAGAGTAATTTTTTCCTAGCTTCTACATTGCCAGTAACCCTAAGAGACTTAGAAGAAATAGTTCAAATAAAAGGTCAAAGGCCAGAGACCACTACTTGATTCTCTTAAGCAGGGCATGCAAACTGCCATTCTTTCCACGAAGTTGGAAAGATATGAGTTTGTTTGCTTTTACACGCTCACAAGAAGACCTATTTGACAGCCACAAATATGGTACTTAGTTCCATGTTCTCCAACAAGAAGAGTTTTTGAAAAGATTACTGTCACTTACATTGTAATAAGTGATGGATTACCCGCAAATGCACGCTCAGGTATTGACTTGATGTTATTGCTATGAAATCCCCTAGAAAAGGAAAAATGTTTTACACAGTAAGAAAAAAAAAGTGAAGGCACAATCTGTATTCACAATGCACAACAAATTTTTTTGTTTGTAATAAGAAAAGTGTCGCTACGTAAAGGTATGACTTTGTTTTGTGGAATAAGACAGAACTGAAAAAAGCAAAAGAAAAGCAAAGCAATGAAATAGCTGTAATTCTCCACTTTTCCAAATGAATAAAACCATTCAAATGAAGTAGACTGCAAAACGGCATTTCACAATTCAGATACCCTCAGTAGGAAGCTGCTTTGTAGCTGTATGTCATGTATCTACGAATCTATGTATGTATGTATATTAGAGATAATGTAAATATACACAAACATATGAACTAATAACATTAATAGTTAAATATTAATAATTAAATAAATAATGAAAATGGTATATATTTCTCTCTGTACTTGTTAAACTGCAACTATTTCTTTTGCTGGGATAATAATGGATTGCACAAGTTTATCAAGTAAATGATTTTATGCGTTATATTGTAATATGTTAAGCCTCCCACAACCACCTTTTGGTTGAAGTATTTTAAATGGGGACATGAACGAACTATCCAACGTAGTTGTGCCTGCTGGATAGAGGGCCAGGTCTTTGTCTCATCATTAATTACTGGATTTTATTCATATGAGTAATTCTCCATTGTGAAAAACAAAAGAAACAACTAAGATTTCAAAAGAACAATGATGATTTGTGTGGGAAACTCCCATTAGTTCAGTCGGGTATGAAAAAGGCTTCCCAGCTTAAATTTATGCATTTAGAAAGCCTCAAATTGTTCACTGATGCAAGCATGCTTCGCCATTACTTGAACAGGTCCCACATTATTGGTTTTACTTGTTTAGGCACTGCGCTACTGCTGATGAGCTACGGAGCAAGGCCCTAAATCCCCAGTTCTTTTGCATGCAATAAAAAGTGCATCCATGTAGATGCAGACTCCAAGAAATATGAGGATCCTATTTAATCTAGAACCAGTAAACGGACTGGTTTTGTGGCTGTACTGAATGGGATCCCTTGCATGGCAGGAAAGCTAAGGAAATTAGCTTTCTACTACTTCCCAGGGCAGTACCTGTCCCCCTATGACCATTCTGAGTTAGAGTGAGGGAGCAGCCCCACCATCAGCATTTATGCACAGAAGAGCCTGAAGCACTTCTGAGCTGGTCGGAAAAGTGTCCTCACAGCTGCAGCTTGTGTCCTGGGGCACTGTACCCAAGCGGAACACCCTGTCTGAACCGAAGGCACTTTGTAGCCTGTCAGTTCACATACTGAGCAAAAGAGCAGTATAATCTACCAGCACCCCTGGGTAAAAAGACTATGTAAAAGCCACACTGGGAAAAATGCTTCTATAGGTACCTTCAAAATCCAGTCTGGAAAACATTACGTATGCATTAACTTTAGGTGACAGCTATACCCACTTACACTGGAGAGATAACTACTCCTAGAGCTGAGACCTTGAGGTGCAGAGCATCTGGGACAATGGTGTCCCTGTAGCATCAGACAGATATGGCCCTGACTTGCTGGCCACTTGCCAGCAGATCTCCAGCTCTGACTGTCTGCCTTGGATGCCTCCAAGCTGTAGACAAAAAGCCATAGTCTGTGTTTTCAGCCCAGGCACAAAATCTGAGAGAGAAATGAGGTCCTACCCAGAAACACCCTTACTAAGGTGGCCCTGCAATGAGCTGAACCTCTGTGGGCTTGCGCTCCCACTTGGGTGAGAACGACAGAGCGTGCACAACCGTGTGGGACACACCTCGTGCTTTTAAGATTGGCTTCCAGGGCCCAAACAAAGTACTGAAGCACATGGTCTCATGGTCTGTGCTGGATTTGGAATGTCAGGCTGTCATTTCACACTCCAAAGATTTCTTTCACCTAGGAGCTTATTTGAAACAACAAGTTTGATACTTAGAGGTGAAGTGCTGCAGGACCAGTAAGTAATCTCAAGGACATCAGGCAGCTTCCTGGACTGGACAAGCTGTATTTACTGCAAACCTGGGTTATCCATGTTTGGCTACTGACTCCAGAGGTCAGCAAAAAGGCATTCCTTCGAGGCCGCTGGATTTCATACCAATTATTTTAGCTGACAGATGACACAACAGCAGCTGAGAACAGTTGGGCTGAGAAACTCATAGCCCCAGTCCCTCCTCCAGAGCAGCACTCTTTGCCAGCGATGGAGGTGCTGAGCTGGACTCAACACTGCCTGGGGATCCCTGCTTCGCAAAAAATCCCGGGTAGCTACTTAAGGCAGCTTTAAGATCAGTTTGCGATGAACAACCATGTCCAACTGCTATACGATTGCCTAGTTTTTTCAAAAATCTATGCTGATGGTACCAGTAACACGGTAAATAATTCAAATGGAAAGAATTCTGAACATATGCATTGACGTGTATATTGTGTGTATGATGTGTGAATATAATTTAGTTCTTTTTTTATAGTTCAGCTGTTTCTTACAATAAACTTGGCTGGTTTCTTTTCATTGTTGATTTTTTTTAATGCAAACTATGTCTGTGCATCCAGAAGTGTTTTATTTATAGCATTACAAAGGACTATTTATATTGAAAAGGAACTGCTTTAATTTAATGAGGGGAAGGGAGGGAAGAACATCAAGACATTTAAACCTGATGGACTAGTAAGGGTGACACACCTTCTTCTCAGACTAGAGGACTATGATATATTGGATTGTTTGCAAAATCCAACTGTTGTGTTTAGGACTCAAAGAGAATTAACTGTGTTTATTATTTACTGTATTCGAAGGATTAAGCTCCTGGAAAAACCCACTGCACAATGAAGTATAAAAGTAAAAGTTATCAGAACTTGAATGCCCTAAACCGAATGTTGAAAATTATCTTTTATGCATGTTGGCATGTTTATTAGTTTTTCCTAGGATATCAGCTTTTAAGGATTGCTGATAAAATCACCAGCATTAAAAAAAATAATCACACACTAGACAAAACATCCTCCTTCCTAATATAAGATTTGTACTTACAGTTCTTTTAGGTTTGTTAGTGTCCTGATAGCAGTGGGGAACTCGTCCAGACTGTTGTAATTTAAATCTCTGTGTGAAAATAGATGTTATTATTTAGGTTATGCACTGCATAATGGATAACATAGAATTGTTGGCATTTGTAATGAAATATCATCTCCCACGCACTGAATAAATACATACAACCAAAAGCCAGAAAAACCTCAAAAGTATATGGATGTTTTCCAGCAAACTCTATTTAGGGCACATTATCATTCCTATTGTTTATCAGCATCCTATTTTTAGTTATATCTTAGCTATTCTGCAATAAAGAAAACACAAGTGGATTCAGATACTACTAAGGGATTTGGTATTTTGTAAATTGCCCATTATTTTCATTATGTGAAAGTACTAACGGAAAAAAAAAAATCTTTCAAACAGAGTATGCAACAGCTTTCTATGGTAAGCTGCATTTTACATGGCTAATACACCTCACTATAAAGGTTTCATTTGCCTCATTCACTGTCTAGTTGTATTAGTCTTTCTGTTTTTTTTTTTGCTGTTGAAAAAATCTCTGAAGAGCTTTTTCCCAATGGTTAAGTGATAAAAATAAGAGATACTGGAGTTTGTAGGGTACAAATGATTGGGGGAAATCTTCCTCTGGCTAAAACAAGTGGGAAAACATAGAGCAAGTTCAACGTTACCATTAGCTGTGTTGTTAATTTTAACATTTGTCAATATTCATACGGAGAATGTTTCTACCACACAAATGGTAAAAATGGTAGTTTAGCTAGGGTAGTGACCTCTGCTTTAAGAATTGCTCATGCTGCAGTGGTAATTAGACTTTATTCTGGTAGGCTGAATGGACTATAAACCTACTTCTGCCCTCAGCATAACATGTGCATCCTTTGCCATTCAGGAGACACCTGAAACTAAAATTGAGACATACCAGTTTACTGTGATGCTCTCTGGCACTTCTGTGTGAAGAATATAGTCTGAAAAACTTGAGCAAAAGCCTTTTTGAACAGGCAAAACACAAATCACAGTTTACAATAGATTGAAATTGAAATAGTATCAGGCTGAAGTAATGCAGGCAGGAAACTGCTGTCTGAACTCAACAAGGCTTTCCTTCCTGCTTGTAAATCTCTCTCTCCTGCTTATTGACAAAAAGAGATTACAGGCATGTATGGTTTGGTTTTGCCCTCCAGTGATATGTGATTTCCAGACCTATGCATTGATGCAAACAAATGACCTTAAAGCTGGCGTCCATCATTTACACCGAGATCTCTTTAGATTATCTTGAAACTAGCTGGAAACCGGTCTACACAGCATGCAATTACTGTGCTTGAGGCAAGTGCTATATTCTCCTATTGCAGTGAAGTGGCTGCACCTACTCTTATTCCCAAGTTCATGACTGTCTTCTATGTTTTCACCTCTCTCATGCCAGGTGGCTGGGACTGGGTTTGCGATTACTTATTCCATTGTTCTGTTTTTCCTCATTTTTGACCAAGTGCCATGTGAATCTTACTTATAAAAACAAAACAAACCATTACGTTTTCCTTCTCCCTTTCCCGTCCCCCCTTCCGGTGCTACACTAAGGGACTTCCTCTCAACTCACAGCCGGCTAAAAGTCAAAATTGTAAAATTGCAGTTCAGTGCCCAGGGATCAATTTAATCAAAACTACTGATTAACAAAAAAGCCCCAAACTTCTTGCTTTCTGATCTTAATGAAACATGAGAGTGGCCAGTACATAGTTCTGTGGATAAGAAAGCAAATAGTCACCTTTAGATTAACATTATTCACATTTGAAACTTTGTCCATTTGTTCCTCTTAACAGGCCTTTTAGCCTCTGTCCTGGTTGAGTGAAGTATCTAAAATCTCTGAAAATGACACAGCTGATTCTAGCAGGTGCCAGTAGGAAGGATATGCGAGGTTTTACTGTCCCTGTAGCATTTTTGGAGTCTGTAGTCTACTCTAGCAGACATCTTTATTCAATTAACTCTGTAATGAAATACTTTGTGCTGACCATCAGCACTGCGTTCCTGTTTGGTGTTCTTCTGTAGAATTATTTTTTGTTAGAAAACTCAAGAAAATTTGAGCTGCTCTGAACAGAACTGTGGTGAAAACATGAGGAAATTTCAATCTTTACCAGTGCTATTCTTTATCAGAGCTCCTTAAAGACAAGAACTTAGATACAACTGAAACATTCCTCTTCCTCCCTTATAAAACAGAAGCATAATTTGGCTACCTGGTACTTTCGCTTTTCCAGGGATAAAAAAATAAACCCATCTAATTTTATAACCCTCCTCTATGGCAAGACAGTTTCTTAATGTTAAAGCTTTTCATTGTGACAATTTCCCAATCTAGCTATTAGCTTTATTGATTAAACAAGACAAATAAATAATACAAAACTAGGCAAATGTAACTGTTCATGAATAGCTGCTTCTATGGCTTTGAAGGACAGTTTTCAACTGTCCTTCAAACAATTTATCAATTGACAATGCTTATTAAAAAGGCAAACTAATTTTACAGTAAAAAATGGGATTCGCTACATAGTGTCATTGTAAACCATCACTTAGCGATTAAACAAGCCAAAAACCACATTTGGCTTTTAGGCTATTTTTATGCTTTCAGAATATTAATGAAAACACTGAAAAAAAAAAGAAACAAATAAGAGGTCAGCTCACAAAGTCTCTAGGCTGTGGAGCCCATCAAAGCATTTCTTTCCCAGGGAGTAGATTCTATTGTTATGGAGATGTCTGCAGGGGAACATTAAACACACAGTCAGGAAAGCACACTGCACACAGTGGACTCAGGCAAAACATTTTGATGGTTAAATCAAAAGAAACTTATTTTCAGGCATGCAATGACTATATGCAAGTCATGCTTTTGCAAGAGCATGTATCGGAGGCACCTCTGCCGCCCTCCCCCCCTTTTCCCAGTATCCCATCCACGCAGTGTTCCATGTGGTTTCATAAAAGGCATTTGTTTTAAAACCACCTAGATTGTTTAAAAAAGGTATACCCTGGAGTTCCAGGTCGGGTTTGCATATCGCATACTGGCAAATTGTCGACATTCTCAGTGGTGGTTTAACGGGTTGCCTTAAAACCCGTCTGTGGGGTGTGAGGTGTATATTTGGAAGATATATATTCAGAGGGTGTTAGAAGGTACAGCACAGAACAGAGGCGTTGAGGAGATGGGTAATATCACAGACAGGAAAGGACCATCAGGCTTGCAGAATGAAAGAAGACACAAAGCCAAGGAAAGGACCATCAGGCTTGCAGAATGAAAGAAGACACAAAGCCATAGGACAGGAAAGTCATAGCTCCACTGAGATGAGTAAACGAACCAATCTTCAAAGTGCTGTAACTTGCCTTCCTTTGAAACTATAAAAATCAACAACTACTTTTTCAAATGTTTAGCAACTGAAAGTAATTGTGTTACATATTTCAACCAACCGCCCCGCACAAAGGCTCAGACTGCTGCCTATTTCGAAGTCTTTTGGACCGACATGGGAAAAACCCACTCTGTGTGAAGCGCATTAATGTGAGCAGATACAACTTGGAGCCGTGTCAAGTTGTTTTTTAAAAAGGATGCCTTTTTCCCAGATTTTTCATTTTATTCTTGACACTCTACCCTTATAGGAGAAACTATGGGAGTAGTACTTTAAAAGAAAAGAAGGGCTGTGAATGAGGGGCTGCCAGGCACTTCCCCTTCAATGCTTCATTCTGCTCTGAAAATAATGTTAAAGATCAGAGGCTGTCTGAATGTTCTGCAGAACCTACAGAAATTGAGTCTACCTGTCCATAAAAGGCAGGGATTCTGACGGCAAAAGGCCATTCTGTGGGTTTTTCCTTTCCTAGGAAGAAACCTAATCAACTTTTTTTTTTTTTTTACACTGGCCTTTAATGCCTTAGTTAGCTGAAGAGTGTATCTCCAAATTCCAATTACGTTTGATTTTCAATGACAGAGCTTCAGAGCTTCAAACCTTCTCCAATTGACCATGCATTTTTTTACTGAGTTGAAAATTTGCCAGACTGAAAAACAAAAGAAAGCAGAACCACACACAACAATTTTGATGAGCCAAAAATATCAGATGTTGTAGATCACGAGGAATGATTCAATTATTAATCAATATGAAGCCCAGAAGATTAGAAATAAGCAAGGCAGATCTAAAATAAAGAAACCTAACTGAGCAGAAGCAATCAGGGCATGAAAAGGAATAATTTTCTCCTGCATTTCTTAACTGTCCTCTTATTGCTATATTTCTGGTAGGGATTTAGAGGATGATGTCCAAGACAGTCATTTGTCTTCAGCATTACTGAGATAAGTCCAGAATCTCAGTCAAATGACAAGTCCATCCACTCTCTAACTTGAATGGTATTGGTACTTAATGTGAACAGAAGGCAAAGATTTTGTGGCACAAGGCAGCTGTTACTCTCCATTTTCGGTGCCCTATATATGCTTACATGAGTATATTAAGCACAGGGAGAGATGGTGATTATAATTGTCAAGAATCTGGTATGTGCCAGGTTCAGTGCTTACACTAGGGCTAGAATATGCTAAAATATGCAAAGTGCCTTACAGACTATAGTTTCAGACAGCTTGTGAAGCTTGAATATATTATTCTCTCTTTAACAATGCTAACATTTTCAAAAGTATCCTGAAATAACTTCTCCACCTCAGTTCTCCTCAGTTTCTCCAGCCAGTCTAGAATTTTTTCCACTTGGTACATTCCCAGAAGATAAAAAGCTGAAAACACACTTCATAGTATTCCTTCCAGATTTTCGTGAGAGCTATGCATGTTTCATTTAGTTTTACTGGTATGCAAAAATAACAAAATGCAAAACTACATATACTTTCTATGAAGAGAAATGCATACTTTTTCTACTGGACGTCAGTCTTTCCAAGTCACCCAGAAAGCTTTCAGTTCATTTCCTTTTTCTATTCTTCCTTCATTCAGTACACACTGCCTGAGAGTCTTAGAGAGCACACAATTCATCTCTTCCCGTTTGTTTTGCTGACTAGATAAGGCGATTTTTTAAATTCACTTACATAGTTCTTTCCTGGAGATGGAAACTTTTAATCTAGATCAAAACAAGTGATTTAGCAAATGCTAGTTTAACTGTAGGAAGACGTAAAAATCTGTTTATTCAAGATAATTTTAAAAAATTTTCTTTCGTAGTACATATACAACACAGAAAATTTATTTTTCAAAAAGAAGATTTTCTGCAACAAATGGAATTGACCTCTTGGTAAAGGAATTAAGCCTGGTGCAAATGTAGAAGGAAACCGCAGATTTATAGCCCCAAGATATCAATTTAATGCTAAGAATTTAAGACAAAACAGATGTTTAATTAACCCATGTATACATCTCTTTACCTATCATTTGCCAACTGGGGAGGACTAGGAGAAATTTAATTATTAAAGGTTGTCTCAGGCAACATCTAAATTAAACACTGCACCTTCAAATAATTTATCACCAAATGGTCAAAGTCCTGCAAAGAAGCAGAGATTGTGGCTAAAAAACAATCATTAAAACTTACAGAACTACCAAACTAGAGAGGTTTCCAAAAGCATAGTCTGGTATGTAATGAATTTTATTCAGTGCCAATGTCATTGCCTGAAGTGCTGGTAAACTTCTAAAAGCTTGGACGGGAATTTCTGTCAAAGAATTATCGTCTAGCCACAGGTGTCTAAGGGAGACCAAGCCATTGAAGCAGTTGGGGGGCACATAGTTGATGTGGTTGGCATCCAGACGTCTAGGAGAAAAAGAAATAGAGAAAATTGACTCTCAGAAAAGAACAGTGGACTTACACAATGGATATCAGAAGTTATCATCAAGAACACAATCCCAAAGGATAGACATGGATTGCCACATCCATTTTTCATTTCCCGGAGATTCTACATTTCCATCTTGTTTGCAGCCTCACCCCTGAGACCTCACATCGTGTTTACAAGTCTCCTTGTCAGCTGGCTCTCTGCAGCCAGCTCTCCTTTGGAGCCATCAGCTTGCTGAGAGCACACACAGATCATTTTTGAGCAGAGCCTCTCTACAGACCTGGTATGAATTTGTTTGATTTCCCAATTATTGGAAACTATGGAATAAAAAAGTGTAAGAAACTCAGCCAGAGATTCTCTTTCAGAACTTATAAATCACTGAGCTGCATTTGGTTTTGACTTGGGTTTCCATATGCTGGACAGCCATTTTAAGAGCCAAAAATAAAACTCACTTCTGAGTCTCTGTTCCTGTTTTATCTTTCCTTACATATTGTTTATTCTAATGAGCCCTGAAATTCACATTTTTTAGTAGTGGAGCAAAATTCTTTTTAAACAGACATGACTGTTGCTAATGCAATGTATTTATTTTGAAAAAGGAATTGTTAAATTCACTCCAGTTGCTGCAGGGCCAACAGAGGGAGCTCAACTGCACCTCACACCTCTTCAGAACCTGCAGGTGATACCTCGCTCTCACACTCGTGTGAATAAGGATTAAATCTACTGAACCTTATGCAGATGTGGCGCTAGAAAAGTTATGTCATATATTCATTGGCTTTTGTTCTTGATGTGCTTTGCTTTCCCACTGTGATGCTTTCAGGGAAATACTTAAAAGCATGCTTCAGATTTCTGAAACTTCGTGAAACATCCAGATGGTGATCTGTATGCCAATACACTTTTTCTGCTTTTAATGTGTTGTAGTGACTTGTACCTTATTCGGAACATGAAAGCCATGCTCTAAAACTTTTCTTGAAGATGTCTGTACAGAGGAGTAATTAGGTGAATGGTGAAACAGAAATGAATTTAAATAGATGTTTGAAAACATTACAGAACAAACAGACACACCCAGGGTACAAAGAAGTAATTCCGTACAACCTAAATTCAGTCTGTTTGAGAGAAATGCAATACTCTTTGTGGCAGGCATACTAATCTCTTTATTTAAAGCTGCTTCTTCATTTACAGTCATGTAAAATGTCAGGTCCATTCTATCTCCTACTCCATGCTGCTCCTACCTACTGCATGAGAACAAATAATGACTGCTAAGGCTCCGTGCCAGGCTGGCAAATAACTGAGACAAGGTCAGTTGGAACAAATTTATAAAGTTCAGTGTCAAAGCCCTTGTACAATTAAATTTTCAATATAATAACTGACATGGCAGGCAGCAAAGACAGAGCTTCCAAAATAACTCAAGGGTCTGTCAACAAATGGGTGAGGCTGGAAATGTTTAGAAATACTCATGCTGTACCTCCCCCATTCCCCAGGCAACAACCATGCTACGCCTGTGTTTTCAAATAAGGTATAATTTGAATGAGTAGATGAGGTTTCTTTATGTTCAGTCAGAAGTAAGTTTCTTCCCTGGGTGATGCTGGTATGTAAACTAAGAAGTTACAGTTGCCTTAGTTTGACAGTTAGACTGATTAAAGAATGGAGGCTTTATTCAACCTCAGTGTGTTACTGTATTACAGTTAGCATGTTGTTCAGTATGAAGCTTGTCAGTGCAGCTCTGATGTCCCCATTGCCTCCACAGGAGTTACAGGATGCCTGGCGCCAGGGCAAAGCCAACGGTCAGTTGTTTACATGTGACCCTGTGGCTGAAAGGGTAATACTTGTGCTGTCATCAGTGAGACCAGGATTTTTACCTTACCAATATTCGGTGGCAAATCAAGGTACTGATTTTGTTTATAGCTGAAGTTTCCAAATATAAACCCAGCACTGGCTATCTAAACAAAATACAAAACGTAAAAAGAAAAACCAGGACTGCTGTAATATAAATGGGATTCTAGTTGGTTGGATTATTGTTTAAATGATCTTTGGAAGAAACCAAGAAGCTATGATGACTTGTGCTGCAGATCCTATAACTGGATTACGTATCCTGCAAGTGTTCGTAAGAAGTACTGCCTCAAGTGCTTTTTTGTTATCTAATCTTTTAAAAATTTCCAAGTACTGTTTTCCCTCTTGCAAATATTAAAAGGTTTTAGCAGCGGTTATGTTTCCTGTCATACTGTAGGTAATGCACACTGATGTATAAAGCATTGATCAAAATCGCCGTTTTCAGCCAATTGTTTTACATGTGTTGATCAAAGTTTTGGCACTTCCAGAACTAAACCCATTAACTCACAAACATGACTCTATTTATAACTGAAAATATATAGATAACATGTGGTGAGTTTGAAAGCCGCTATTATATTCCAGAGAGAGCCAATTTAGGGAAACAAAAATGCTTGATCTCTTCTGATAGGCAGCATGTAAATAAAGCAGCCAGTAAGAAATTCACCATGAGCTCACTTAAAATGTCCAAACTTTTCAAAGTAAATGCTTCAGCTATGTGCACTGTATCCCACTGGTGTTTCCTGTGACATACTGTGAATGATACAACCATGTGCATAAACTATGAAAAGATATTATTCATACAGAATTATAAACAGGACTCATTTATTGGTACTCTGGAACGAGTGAAAGTAGATGTTTGAAAATATTTGACTTGTATTTTTTTATCAATTCAGTATGAATGGATACTTAATTTTACACCACTGGTAGGTTTCTAAGGGAATATATATTTTTTTCCTCTTTCTGCGTCTTCTCTCAAGAGCAAGCCCAGCTACAACCTGGATGTACCTTGTGATCAAGAAATTCCTTAATGTCTTGTTGGCATGTCTTGCTCATTCATTCAGGCTTAAATCAAATGCTAGACATGGGATCAGGAAGGAGATTTCTCCCAGGTCATTCTCCCCTCTGAAATAAACAGCTATTACATGGAGTGCCCCTTCTTGCAATGGATGAGGGCCTGAATACAACAAAGGGACCGGAGAAGAGCAAAGCCACAAAGACAGATAAAGAAGTCAAGGACAAAATACTTCTTCTGACATCTACGTTTAAAATAAGAGAGGTAAAACCAAAGGAAAAGGGACTTTATGTAACAGGCAGGGGAGGCAGAGAAGTGACAGCACATGGCAGATTAAAAAAGGGGTGCGTTCCTCCCTTTCCTACCACCTTACTCTTCTCCTGACCTGGCTCTGTTATGCAGGGAGCTGCAGACAAGCCTCTCCACAAGGTACAGAGCAATGATGGGCAGAGGCTGGGGACAGCGCCTGTCTGGGTACGGTAAACGGGCAAGAGGGGGGTCACCTGCAGCCCCACCATCTTTGCTAGTGTGTGGTAACATGGACCCTCTCAAGGGTTTGTGCACAGGAGTTGGGCTAAAGCCCCATTTAAGTAATGGCAAGTGACATCAAAACTGTCTCTGAGAAGTGGATGTAATGAAAATATAGCTGGCTATTGTGAGCCATGTTTTTCAAACGTGGCCCTTTACGCAGGATATCCCCTTCAGTCCACAGGGGAAAATGCCAGGACTATTGTAAAAGCTTAATTACAACACTCCAGCACAGCAGTTCCCACAGCTCACTTTCAGCTCTGCCCTTGTACGGGCTTCTACAGGACTGACACAGAGAACCCTGCGTGGCAACAGCACGACCGAAAACGAGAAGTCACAAGTCACAGTTTAGGAGCGTTTGTCTCTGCCCCACTGTTCAGTTTTACATGGGGGGGTCTCAGTTTCAATCCTTAGTGTTTCTCTTCATAGCCAAACATGCTGCTCAGGTGTTTTAGTAAACCTGCATTCAAGACGGTGGGTCAGGATGCTAGCTCTGATACTGGGTGCCCTCAGTGCACCCTCAGTGCCCCCACCTCAATCCCCACAGGTGGGAAAAAGCGGGGGCCAGCAGGAGCTGTTGGGTTCCCCTAGGAATCTGGCTGCAGACTCAGATCAGGAGTCCACAGCTAGACTGGCACATCTGCTGTGGCTGGGAATGCTCCCAGGTCCCGCAGCCAACTGGCTCGGGGTGGCCCACACTGCGCTAGTGACCTCTCCTAGCCTCCCAAATGAGGTGGCTGTACGCAGACCGCCTCCTGGGGACGGTCCCGGGGGTGTGCCAACCGTCACTTGGCCCCGGGGAATAGTTCAGGCAAATGTTAGTTGGCCTGGGTCAAAAGTGCGCCAAGGACCCTGTTAACAGCGCAGCAGGACAGACAGTCATGGCTGGCCCCTGGAAGCACTCTGAAGCACTATTTGCTTTGCTGGGCTGGCTGTAGCAGTAGTCTTTGGCTCTATGGTGCCCAGGAGGATCGCCTCAGAAATCTAGTGTGACCCCCCACAGTGCTAACCACTCCAACAGCAGCTTCTTGTCTTTCTCCCACATATGGTGTACGTCCCAGCAGGCTTCAGCCATGCAGGATGATTTTTGGCTAGCAGTTCTGAGGTTGAGAAATTTGTCTGTCCCTTACAAATGTGATTTAAAAAAACCCTTTTGAGATTGCTCGGAAGACAGGAACGAGTCAGATGCCTAATAGCTTCTACTAGATGAAAGAAAACATCACGCAGTGGCCTGGAATTGCTGATCTAGTTCAGCCTATTTACACCCCATTTTGAAAGCAACTGGCCCTAGAGTTGGTTGAGTTAGGGATTGCACTCAAATACAATAGCACATGCATTTTAGGGAACCTTGCACCTCTATCTTCCTCACAGATAGAAAAGTGTCTGTGACTGAGAGGGGTGGTTGGGTATTGTACCAGTACTCCATGTTTCAGCCACTCTTCTGTTATCTAGTGCGCCCCAGGGCTCTAGGACCTTGGATGGTTAAGACGTGCAATAAAATGAGGCGACTGCAATGGGTGAGTTTTGAGACACCTTTGTGTATGTGTACAGACACCTGCATGGGTACGCACAACCTTGATTTAAACTGTGGGAAATTCCTCCTCAGGGAGTTTGTGGGTACCTGTTGAGGTATTGGGTTTCCTAAGAAGGAGAATGCCTTCTGCAGGCTTGATTATCATGGGGTGTGACATGGAAAACCACAACTAAAGCTCTTGTCTTTTCATGAAAACAGTTGTCTTGGGAGAATGTGATTACATCAAAGTTGTTTCATCTTTTAACAAAAAATCAGGATTATTAACACAAACATCAAAATAGAAAAAAATCGTTCAAAGTTAACATTTCTGAAAGAATGGCTTTTTAATTTCAAGCCTGAACTGGAAGCATTTCAGAACTCTGTGCCCTCAAAAGTCTTCAACCCTTTGTTCGGATTAAGAATGGAAACTTCTCTTGAAATGTCAAATATTTTGAGGAGTAGGGAGAAGATGAAAAACCCATTTACAGACCTGTTCCCATCAGGCAATTATTAAGAACATCTGAGATGATTTCTAGATAATCTTTTATGTAAAACTTGGTGTCATCACCACGTGCTCCACAAATCCCAAAATATCTTAAAAATAAAATTTAAGCAATTTACAAATTCTGTTAGGAAATTTTAAACAAATTGCATTGGTACTATTTCCTTATCTTCTTTACTTGTAAAGTCACATTGATTTGCTTCAATAAATTCCAACTTTGCAGGTTGCGAAGAGAGAAAAGATGGTTTATATTTTCCCTCTATCAACTGTTTCCAGCACTTTGGAAGACGGGCTATGTTGTATTCTGCCATATTTTCTACTATTAAAGCAAAAGTCCTCTTAAATTTTACAGGAATGAAAGCAGGTGATACACTAAATAATGCTTGCTTTTAAATGTCCTTCATGACTAGTTTGGCATGGGCAGCGAGATCGCACCTGATCTGTTCTTGATTTTGACTATTTCTGTGTCTGACAACGCAGCAGTAAAAGCTTCTCATTAACAACGATGGCTAAACAAGAATATAAACAGAGCGTGAAGTTTCATGTGTAGTATTCACTGCAAAGGTTTGTATTACAATAGTCCCAATAAAAGAACAGCAGAAGATTTGCTTTTCCATCAGCAATACCAATTACGCTCTCCTCCTTTAGCAACATTCACATACGCAGTTTTGCAACTTATCAGTTGCTAGTAATATAAAATTTATTTATTGAATAATGTCTGCTGTCTACAGAAGGCTGATGTATTCTAGATGTAGGTCAAGCCTTAAGAAATTTATGAATATTTATCACTCAAATTTGTCATGCCATTCTGCATGCCAGCAGTTATTACAGCTTGGACAAGAAAGTGGAAGAAATTGTTGCTTGTTCCTGCAATATGTCAGTTTTTGTTCTGTGTGCCATAGGCCACAACATCAATTAATGTATCTATCAATATTGATACCTATACTGTAATTTTTGAGCCTAGAACTAGATAATAAGGGGAGCATATCATCCAGAAATACCCTTTTGTGCAAAAATTTGTGAATTCCCATTACAAGTGAACATGGAAAACTTGTGTCTGCATATATATACCCATATATTGTGCATGTACACACACACAATTATATATGTATACTTATATAAAATGATTTTAACATAAACCTCTTCACACTGATTAAAGTAGCATGGCAGTTAGTATGGCTTGCCCCTCTACATGACTGCCTTTCTTGAGTAAAACCACAAAAGGCAGAGATTTGAATTCTGTCACCTGTTTTCAGTTTTTTGCATCTATACTAACCTAAAGCAAAGGGTTAATGAGGTTTCCAGAAATCATGCCTCCTACAAAGTTAAACATAATAAATACAAGAAGTTGCTATCTTATAGGAATTGCCTTTGTGAAGGCTTTTAACCTCTTAATTACACTCTTGAAAAGACTTCTGCTATTTCAAAGGTTTCAAGACATAATTCCCATTGTAAATCAGAAACCAATGCAAGAACCACCTTGTGAACAGAAAATTCCTAGACTGCATGAAACAAGAAATTGAATCTGTGCACACCTTTATCTGACAGGCACAACGCCATTTAAGCAAACAAAAGAATAATAGTTTTCTTTTCCTCAAAGAGGTCTCTCTTGCTGGTGATCGTCTTTCAGGTGATAGTACCTTTTCTGTACAAACCTGTATCATTCCATCTTGGGTCTGCTACACAGCTGTCCAAAGGTTTCCACTGACCACTCCTATTCTCCCTCTGTTTTAATTCTGTCACAAAACATTGGTCCTTTATATAGACTGCACAAACTATGTTTGGTTTACTTCTTCAACTTCTTCCCCCAAAGAAAAAATATTTGCAACAAAGCCTGAGTGAGACTGTCATTTTGTTTAGAAACTGTGCTGAAAATTCAACAGTGTCTTTCAGAGCAACAAAGGGACTCTTGTTTGCTTGGCTTATCGTGTTTTGGTCCAGAACGTGTACGGAGTGATGTGATCTCAGCAAGATTTTTTTTGTTTGTTTAGCAGAAAGAAAATCTAATATAGTCACTAGACCAGCACTTTCTCATGACTTTTTCAAAGATCAAAGGAAAGAACTGTAACCTCAAAAGTATATGGCTGAGATATTTCAGTCTGTGTCTGGTCAATAAAGAAAAAAGGCACTGACCAAATAACAATTATAAGATAATTAATTCTTAGGGCTGTTTCACCTTTAAAAACCTTAACGAATGCTTTGTATATTATGGAGGTAAATGTTGTTCAAGAGGGACGTAAGAACCTGGGAGCTAATACAGTATAATGTATGTCTGTGTAGTGGTAAGTTATACACAGATGACATAATTTTGCTGAAAATCAATTAATTCATTAATTCTGTTCTTCAGATTTTGGCTGAACTGAATGTATGCAAAATATGTTAACCTCCTGGTGGAACTTCTTTATATACAAAAAAGAAGAGCATGTTCAAGACGGTACGTTTCTCAATCAATACATCCTAACTCTAACCAGACTGGACCGATGCTCACTCTAACCTTGTCATCGTTAAGACTTTTACCAGTGACATTGGTGATCAACGCAGTGTCACAACATTTTTTGTGACAGTTATTTGAACTTCCAGATTGACTTCCACATTTGGATCTTGGAAATTTTTAGGAAAATAATTTTATTTCAAAGTAATTCTGGGAAAATATAAGGTGGTCAACTAAAGCACAGAGAAGAGCTCTGTCCAAAGAACCTGCCTGCATATCATCAATCATCTAGATATTTTATGATGCACATTCAAAATCATTAGATACTTTAGAACACGTAGTATTTTTTTTAATCAGGTGACAGTGGAATTCTGTGGATAATTCAGAAACATACTCTATTTACTGCAACCTGCATTGAGACAGCAAGAGTGGCCTTGTGGTTGCAAAATGTGAACTGTAAGTGCAGCAGAAGGAACTCATGATACTCAGTTGACTGAACATGGCAGATGAATTTCAGTACAGATAGGTGTCAGGTGAGGCACTTATGGAAAAGGCAACTCAAAACTTTACATCCCAAACTCTTGACTAGCTACTAACATGCTAGAAAGAGGTCCTGCAGTTGTAATAAGTATGAAAATAACAGCTCAGTGTTCAGTAAAGGTTTAAAAAAATAAGCAAAACAAAGTTTGGGGAGTTAGTAGGAAAGCAAACAAAAAAGGATCCATAATTCCCCTCTATAAATCCATGTTCTGCAAACTCTTTAAACGTGCTGTGCAGGTCTGATCCCTCCTTGACTCCTCTCAAATCAATGAGAACTGAAAAAAAGTTCAGTAAGAATGACAAGGATGATCAGAGGAAGGGAATAGCTCCCACATGAGAAACAATCCTAACAGCCTACATCTGAAAAACATGACTAATGGAGATAAAACAGAGGTCTATAAAATCTGGCATACATCAGTAAGGAACTGCCATTTCCACTTTCTCCTGATGCTGCACTTAAGGGACATCAAATGTGGTGGCAAGTTCCAGGTAAATAACAGGAGGTACTCCATGCTACACAGGACTAGTTGATGAGCAGATATGCTGCCACAAAAAATCATGAGTGTTATACTGGCTCAAAAAGCAACTGTACAAGCTCATAGAAAAAAATTCTTTAAGAGCTATTAAGTTCAAAAAAGCCACAACAGGTTCAGTGAGTCCCTGAGTGCAAACCTCCAGCAGCTGTGACAGTTTACCAGAGGAGTACTATTATATTCGTTGCCTGACCTTCTAGTTTTCCTTTGACATCTGCTGTTGAAGACTGGATACTGGGCTAGGTCAGCTTTTAGCATGGCCTGGTACAACCATCCTTACGTTACAGGGCAGTAGCACATCAAAATAATTTCATTCATACCACAAAGCAGACTATCCTCACTCCTGGTCTACCAGTTCTGGCATGGGTTCTGTTAAAATTGAAGCTCGTGGACTGAGTCAGCATGGCACAGTCAAAAACTATAAAAACGGAGACCTGCCTGAAGCACAGAATATAATTAAGCATCCTTTAGTACACTTTGTTTCATGAGTTAATAGTGTTTTCCATACTGCTTAAAAAGAAAAAAATTACACCAAATGAAAAAAAAAAACCAAAAAACAACCAGGGAGTAATTTGGGATTCTTTCTTTTCCCCTGTAAAGAACCTTAACAAGAAACCATGGGAAAGACCAGTGCTCAAGGGACCGTATTCTTCTTAACAGACAGAAAGCATTGCATGGCAAGGAGTGTCTTCTCAGACGGTGAACTAGTTCATAACACTGCAAAGAAGCTGCTGGTGTCATGAAATTACTGGAATGAAAACAGTCACTTTTGATGTCTAATTGAGAGTACAATTCTCTTGAAAAGCAGCTCAAAGAAAGTTAAAAGAAAAAGTTGATTCAGCACATTATTAAGTGATATTAACAGGTAATTAATAGGTAATCATATATTACTGTTCATGCAAGGTTACAAGTTGCTTTATCAAGTATACTCACAGAGACTGCAGGCTGCGCAAGTTCTGGAGCGCTTCAGTAGGAACCTGGCGTAGCTGGTTATTCTGCAGCATCCTACATTTTGAGTAGCACAAAAACAAGAATCAGCACAGTAAAGATAATTTATTTCTATTTATTTTTAATTTTATTACAAGCTTACCTCCTTTGTACTGGTTCTACTTCAAGATTACAAACAAAGGAAAGCTACACAAATACTCTGTTCCTCTGCCCTTGTCAAATGCCAGTTCTCTTCAAAGCAAACAAATACCTGTAGCATATTAGCTTTGTTAACAGCTACACATCAGCTTTGAGCAGGATTTTCAAAGCAGCTAAGGAAGTTAAAAGAATAAATCCAATTTGCTTTCAATAGGGCTTTAGCTCCTAATTGCCTCCAGTCATTCTGAAATGGTCATCCTCATGTACTGACTTTGTTTTCCTTCTGAAGTGCTTCAGTTTCTTATTCTGATAAAGCTGTGAAGGATTGACTCTTGAAATCCTTAGGAAAATGCTACTATGGCAAATGGAACTTTTAACTGTATGAGGAGTTTATGATTTAGTTTGAATAAAATTTTATCTTTGTAAAAACTGCTGAATTTTCCCCAATGAAATAAATTTTCTCAAATGGAAGGTTGCTAGCAATGACCTGTCAAATCCCTTTTCTAAAATATCACATCATTTAGCTTGCAAAGATTGAAAAATCACTTTTCATTCCAAAAGAATCTTTTCCTCCCTTTGAATACAGCCTAATATCCTTGTTTGGACCAACTCCTACATATATAAAAGGATTCTATGTGGGTAAAACTGAAGTAGTACATGCTGCCTTCAAAATCACGCGTACTCGACGGGACATTGTAAACGAAATAATTTTTGGCAGGCCTAAATCTCTTTAGGCCAACAAGAGCTACAGCTGGCCAGCTTAAGAGTAGATGGAGTGGGAAACTCTTCGTACTTCTTTCCCAGTTATGTATTTTTCAGTAGAGCTTTGTATACTCTTACAGTGGCATCTGGCTTGGCTTGGTGCTGCCTAGGAGGTTGGCGTTCTTGCTAATAATACAGTTTCTGTGAACTTTACATAGGCAAAGATCCCCGCTAGTATAAATATTGTGAGATGTGGCCTGCTAATAATTTTAGCAATTACATGTACTGTCTTATTACTCCAAATAATACAGGGTTTTGTCATATTTTTAATAATTTATCTTATAGTAATTACATCACAAAGAAAAAGATACGAAATATGAACCGCATTTTAAATTACATGGAGTTCTACAATAATGGTTTTTCCCCCCGGGCTCTCAAGAAAAGGAAAAGGCAATTTACCCCAGTTTTGTGTCATCATGAAAAGTCTACTAAGAGTTTTAGACTTGAAATCAGAACTTTTGAGACCATTAAAGAAACTATTAACTAAACCAATTTTTACCTTTGATATTTTACAGAGACATCTACTTGATGAGCAAGTTGGTTTTAGAATGCCATTAATGTTTTCCAACCTTTGTATTTAGGATATTTTCTATATGAAAAAACAAAGATTTAATGATGTTCATCTGTATCTTCACTTCAGTTGAATTGTTCAAAATGAGCTGATCAAAATATGTAATTTACTTGATCAAAACTTCACTGGTTAATTAGTTCCCTGGAGCATTTAGGAAATCAGAAATATATCAAACAACACACAGTTTACTTACAGCACTTTAAGACTGAAAAGGCCAGCAAATGCTCCCTTAGGAATGTATGTCAAGCCATTTCCTGCAAGACGTCTGCAAAGTTTGAAAAAGGAAAAGAAAGAGAGTGAATACTTCTTCTCTTCATGTGGAATTAATTTGGTTGTTAAAAAGTGCAATACAGCTATGTTTGAGCGACTAATGCCAGAGGCAGTAGTTTAAGAGCCTTGTTTTGTCATTAATACACTTTTAAAAGCAAAAAAAAAAAAAAAAAAGAGAGAAGCCCTTAACTGTACAGTTGATTTACTGACAGTTGGACTGCAGAGACAAAAATGCAATTTCATTGCAAATCAAGCTTATCGTTTAGAATGCACACCTAATTTTTCATATTATTCTTTTTAAGGATTACAGCAATCTCAGCAACTAAAATACAGATATACTGACAGGCATGCACTTTTGGAATTGTGCATGTATGGTGCCTGTGCACATTTAACTCATTTGCACTAATATAAAAATCTATCTGCACAGTAATGACCACAGTACTGGTGGAATCATAGTTTTCCCTGTGAGCAGATGTGTAATAGGTTGGCATAAAGTGTATTTGCTAAAATTTGTAGGGCTTTTTCCCCTAATTCTATTGCATCTTCCTTCTCAGAACGCCTGAAAGTATTTTACAGACCTAGCTAAGTACATCAAATACCTCTGTAAAGCGTGCCACTCTGACAAAAAAAAAGAATGCATTCTGTAAGGTTTGTGCCTAGGAAAGAGATCATGTATTTGATGTGAAATAATGGCATTTCTATGTTCCCCATCAGTGCAATTCCAGAGCATCTTGCATTTAGCCTCCCGACATCTCAGTTTAGCATGAATGTGCTATGATACCTGTACCCAAGCAGGAAAACTGACTGGTAAGGGTCAGTTTCCCAGTCAAGTTACTCTGTGCCAGTAGAGCCATAGTGTCTGTTCTTAGCTGGCAACAAAGGCAGATTGATATGACGTAACCGTCTTCTACTTGCAGACCAAGTTAAGCCAAATGCAATTGGTATTTCTCATCAGCTAAGATACTGCACACCAAAATTGCAGACAGGTACCACAGACCAGCTGATTTGAGTGACTGAGTGCACCCCCAGCAAGTCTGCTGATGACACCAAGCTGAGTGGTGCAGTCAACATGGCTGAGGGAAGGAAGGGATGCCATTCAGAGGGACCTTGACTGGCTTGAGAAGTGGGCCCATGTGAACCTCATGAAGTTCAACAAAGGCAATTGCAAGGTCCTGCACACGGGTTGGGGCAATCCCAAGTGCAAATACAGGCTGGGTGGAAAATGGATTGAGAGCAGCCCTGAGGAGAAGGACTTGGGGGTGTTGGTTGATCAGAAGCTCAACATGACCTGTCAATTTGCTCCTGCAGCCCAGAAAGCCAACCGTATCCTGGGCTGCATCAAAAGAAGTGTGACCAGCAGGTCCAGGGAGGTGATTCTGCCCCTCTACTCCGCTCTCGTAAGGTCCTACATAGAGTACTGTGTCCAGCTCTGGGGCCCCCAACATAAGGACATGGACCTGTTGGAGCGAGTCCAGAGGAGGACCACGAAGATGATCAGAGCACCTCTCCTATGAAGACAGGCTGAGAGAGTTCGGGTTGTTCAGTCTGGACAAGAGGAGGCTTCAAGGGGACCTTCTAGCAGCCTTCTAGTACCTGAATGGGGCCTACAAGAAAGCTGGAGAGGGACTTTTTACAAGGGCATATAATGATAGGACAAGGGGTAATGCCTTTAAACTGAAAAAGGGTAAGTTTATGTTAGGTATAAGGAAGAAATTCTTCACTATGAGGGTGGTAAGGCACTGAAACAGGTTGCCCAGAGAAGTTGTGGATAACCCACCCCTGGAATTGTTCAAGGCCAGGTTGGATGGGGCTTTGAGCAACCTGGTCTAGTGGAAGGTGTCCCTGCCCATGGCAGGGGAGTTGGAGCTAGATGATCTTTAAGGTCCCTTCCAACCCAAACCATTCTATAATTCCATGCTTTGATAACAAAGCTGACATTTGATTTGTCCTCTGGCCCCTCAGGAAAGACCACAGGACTAGATCCAGAAAATGCCCTAGGTACCAAGCTGCCAGAAAGGAACCTACAGCACTGAAGTAGGCACCAGAGTTGCCAATACTGCTCATGGAAAAGGCCAGGTGCTTATGAATGCAGTTCCAAAGATCCAGCACTGACTGGCCCTTAAATGTTGTCTTCCTTGGAGTTTAGTTGCCCCAAGGTAACTACAGGGTCCTGAGCATGCCTTCTCTTTAGACATCTCTTTCATACAGAAAATAAAAATAAAAATTGGGCCATAAAGAAAGAAAACAGGATTCTAGATCCCAGCTCCAGAGACTTTTCAGGCATTTTCAATTTGTGGAAAAGGCTCCTCCCTGTACACACACACCTGCTAAGCGACGTGACCTGTAACTCTGAGCAAGTGGCTATTCCTCTCTCCACTCAATGAATTTAATTGTGCTCTGCAGAGCTTCACACAGAGCTGCCAAACTTGTCTCACTTTGGAGTACACTGGAGCCTGATGTTCAGACATCTGAGAACTGCGCACATGCACCTGAGTTCCTGCAGACAGATGATTGAACCAAGCCTGGCTCACTCATGCTCCAAGGTGAGGCACTCCCAGGCTGAGCCTATTTTTCTTGTGTGTGTGTGTGAAGGGCTTCTCCAGCTTCAGCTTTCATTCTGAACAAAAATGGTGATGACACTTTGGTTTTTGCTGGATCAAGCTGCTGTGTGCTAGGCTAGGCACACCAGACTGGGTCCCCAAAAGTAAATGCCATTTGTGGATCACTGACTAGTAGAGGCTCGGGACCTATCTAATGCTGATCTCAGTTTATGATATGATTTTTTGGAAAGACTGAAGATTGCTTCACCCCCACAACACCCTTTTGCTCTGTTATTTTAATGACATGACTGGACATGAGTCTGGACATGAGCCTGGCATGAACCAGAAAGCGAGGAGTCCGCAAAACTTCACTGGAAAAAAAGTAAGTACAGATATTGAGGTTTTCACTTACAACTATAATTTACTGCTTTGAGTGTCATATGGAAAGCTTGATAAAGAGCAGAGGAGTAAACCCATGTGTTTAAAGACTCAAGCTGGTGCTCTGTCAGGCCACCAACCCTTCTTAAGAGTGGCTGTGTTGCAGCAATTTTCATAATTGTTGCAGTGCAAACTGCCAAACACACTACATGTTCATACTGTCTGTTTGAACTGGAATACTCTTCATAAAACGTGCCAGCTGAGAAAACCAGACCTGTTTAAGAGGTCCTGGAGAAGGACTCTGGCAATTACCAAGCATGCCCCTCCCTGTTCCAAATGCAGGACTGCAGCAATTTAATTGGGACATTATGCAGATTTAAATTTTTGTTTCAATGTGTAATACTCACTTTTCCCAGCTTCAGAGCATCATCATGGCTTTCTATCGTAAGCTTAATGTTTGGCATTTTTTGAAAATGGACTGTCATAACTTTAAAGGCATTTGTATGGTACCTGTAATGTGTATCTAATAACTTTAGAAAGAAATACCTAAGCACAGAGACACACCTGTGCATGTACATGCTGCATGTCTCACTGATGTTCAGGATGGTTTTAACCAGACTGTACTGCATTTGGCTGTACTTCAGCTAGTCTCTGATGGCTAAAATTTTTCCTTGTAACTTTTTTCCCTGTTTCCTTTTATGGCCAGGTTTCCTGTCAAACTGTCTTCAGGAGATGATTTTTTCAGAGTAAACTGTTGTCATTCTCACTGTAAGGTCCATTTGGATCATCTCGCCACCCGCTATATTCCACCCTAAGAGCCTGACCCCTCCGCATGGCCCCAGCTCCAACATCTTTCAGAAGAATATCCAAAGCTGAGAGACAGTTGTAAGCGAGGGATAATGAGCCATGTTCCTGTTCTGAGTGATAATGACCTGCGCTGTTAAACTGAGATGTAATATTTTCCTCTCTTCTTTTTTTTTGTTTTGTTTCAGATTCCATCCCTTGTTTTATATTCTGCTTCTTTTCCTTTTAGATCACAACTTCACAATTATTAAATATGTCTTGTACAAACACTTTAGACAGATGAAACCACATGTTAATCTTCTTTTTGGTAGACACAGCTGCTGCATTCACTCCTTACGAGTTTTTCAAACCTCAGGTCATTCTTAAGTTCTGCTTTGAATATTTTTCAGTTTGGAAAGAGCTCTCACTAATTTTGAAGACAGTGATTAATACTGTCTTATAGGATACCTTCAGTCATTAAATTCTTTCTCGTGACAGCCTTTTCATGATTTTCTGTGGAACCAACTTCAGGCAAACCACCTATCTATTCCCCAGACGCTCCATGAGACCACTTCTGAACACTGGCACAACAGTAGCATCTTCCCAGCCCTTTGGAACTCCTCAGCATTGCAGTATTTGGTAAAAATCAGCAAAAACAATTCATTGGGATCATTGTGTAATTCTTTCAATATTCCAGGATGAACGTTAGCACACCAGTTCTTTAAGGCTTGATGCAAAGCGCACTAAGTTTGGCGTATTTGTTCCTGACCATTTTTCACAGAATCACAGAAACACTAGGTTGGAAAGGACCTTCAAGATCATCAAGTCCAACCATTAATCCAGCGCCACCATGTCCCCTAGACCATGTCCTGAAATGTCCTGAAATGCCTTCCTTGCAGGTTTTTCCTGCTATTACTGTGTTTCTATTCTCAGTCTTGGCATAGGGGAAAATTAATCCCCTTGTTGACACTACAGTACCTATCACGTATCTCTAAGGGTTTACTCTTCTCCACTTCAGGGATTTTGTTTTCCATTACCCTAAATTATTTGAGGGAAGCTGCCCAGTATTTTACTCAACTTTGGATGGACTTTGGGTAGTGATTTTAGTCTGGATGGGTAAATACCACTTTCCCTGAACAGTTGAGGATGTACATACTATCTGTCTCTATAGTTCAACATTTAGTTAATGATTTCTGAG
>NW_010525537.1:32870-47347 GCF_000687285.1 Phaethon lepturus | reverse complement strand
GGAATGAACTAGATTGTTTATAGTGCTTACAAAACCAAATGGCTGGCTTGTATTCTTTGAACAACTTCAAATTTCAATTTTTAAAAGTTATTTATTTTTTTTCCAGCATTTCTGACATTATTTTAGAAATATGTCATTACGAACATTCAGGCTCAAATGTATCACATCTCTTTAATGAAAAAGTAATCAAAAGTACACAGCATTACTACGTTGCTATATAGAGCTATATTATTTTAGAACTAGATTTTACTTACGCTGCTTCATATAATCTTGCAAATTAATGGAGGTTACCACATACTTGGAGTCAAGAAGACACCAGGACACTTTTGACTTAAGCATAGGCTAAGTTTTTATGCTACCGTATGTTTCTTTCTAAAAGATTTAAAATAAATGAGCTGAGAGAAAAACATGTTTCCTGCTTCTAAAATGGCAGCAATTTATAAAATATCTTTCAACGCAGTTCAGCCCAGCTGGCAATCTCTGCTCACTGTTGGAATAGCTGCAGTGCTGCAGGTCAGGTTCATGGCCTATGGTGGGATCTAAGAAAAGGTGTGTCTGGGCTCTCCTTTGAGTGTTCCCCATCTGTTTACCCCTTTGGTCTATTCCGGCTTCTCCTGCAGTGTCATAGTTCTGAGAAATGGTGGTCACCAAGTCAGAAGAACATTCCCAAAGATAACACAACTAATGAGACACCCACAGAAAGCTCTGAAAATTGTCAGAAGCTTTTTTTTTTTTCCCTTCAATTGTTGCTTGTGTCTGAAAAGAAAAACTTCGCTCCTCAGAAAGCAGCAAATAAATATGAAGTTGTGACTGAGCACAGTCAACTATTTATTTCCTTTACATTTCTAGTACAATAATTTTTCTTTGCCAGCTCAAAACTGCTTTGTGCTTGGATGTTTTCTGCATCAGGACAAGCCTTGCCTGGTACCAAGTGTCTCCTCATTACCTACTGGGATGGGACTTGAAACACTAAAAAGCTTTCTCTCTACAGACAACAAAGTGTGACATTTAATAAAGAAAGCACCTCTCCACTAACTGTGGAAAGCAGCTGTGGCAAATCTAATCCTCATTGTCTGCAGCAGACAGTGACAGTACGATATGGGTAGTGGCTGCTTTCCTTCTTTCCTTAAGTAAGATCTAGTCCAGCAAATGCTGAACACGCACCTGTAAAGTGTATTTCAAAATCTAGTAGCATCAAACCTATAGGAAGGACATGAAAGGAAGATAATAGTCTCCTTGGGAAAAAGCATACGTTTACATCAATTAATATTCATGCTGTGTTCTAACAGGATTAGCACAATGCAATTTTCTGGAACAAGTTACTGATCAAATCTTGCAAGGCGCTGAAATGTAGGAGAATAGACGGTACTCTGGATCTTACCGTGGCTCAACAGATCACAGGAATAAGCAGTGTAAAAGGAGTCAAGCTCCACTATTAAGAAGTGAAAATCCAGTGAAATTTGTTGAAATTCTATTTCAGAACAGATACAGTTAAGTAGAACCTCATTAGACTCAAATTTATGATAAACAGATTGGAGACTCATTACTCTGCCGGTAAACTGTAATAGCAATACCAGACTGACTCAATGTTCCTAGACTAGTGCCAGTGCATGCCCTTTAATACAGATTAGGTTTTATATCATTGCATCACTTGCGTTGCATTATATTTAATCAGTCCACATGTACTGCAATATCCTATACAGAATGTAATTGTGAGAGTAATCTGAAATCATCCTTCAACTGTGGGATTGCTACAAAAATAATGCCGTGAACTACTGTCTTGCCTTGATGTCCCTTTCACTCTGCATTTTACTTATGTTCACTAACTAGTTTGCTGATTTTATTTAAGGAATGAGAGCATATGCTAAGAGAATGCTATCATGAATTTCGTTACATATATATGCATATTTAAAGATGAGTAGGTTAACATCAGTAATGTGACAATTCAGTTTTATATTTGTCTGTTTTCTTGGAAAACAGAAGTTTCATTCCTCATTTGCTACATTATACAATTAACAAACTCTCCAGACAGAAAACTGAAAAGGAATTATACAGAAGAACCTACAGACGGGTGAAAAATACCTTTGCTTTTGTGAATAGAAATTGAAACTACAGGCGACCTGAGACAGTGAAAAATCCCGACAGTGAAAAATCCCAACAGTGGGGCCAGTTTTGCTGCTACGTGGTACTAACCTTCCTGACTTTGGTGCTAAAACACTAGTATGCCATGTAGAAAATTCCATTAAAACTCACGTAATGGTGCACTGTGTGTTTTTTATACCTTGGGTGCAGATAAAAAATTCTCTTTTGTAATTTGAAACTTCTTTCTAAAAGCCTGATCTGCCTCTCCAACTGCCATAATTGTTCTGAATAACTGATAAAGTTCCGTGGTGAAACCTTAGTCTCATTGATGCCTCTGGAAAAATTTGTGCTGACACAAGTAAAAATAGGACTCTCATTTGCATCTGACCTCAGTATCATGTTTGCCAGTCATTTACCTCTTCTCTGAGGAGTTGTACCAATAGCACTAGTACCAATCCTGAAAGTATTATCTCCATTTCTAATAAAGGAAATGGCTATGTATTTGTGGAGGAACAACATGGAAGTATAGCAGGAAAACATAAATTTCCAAATATTTTTCTAAACCAACTTGTTCTGGCTATAAAAAATTGCCTCTGTTCAAGGAAGAATTACCGATCTTGAATCTTTTGATGCAATTTTGTTTCCTATCAAACTTAATCAAAGATACACAAGCATGCAACTACACATATATTTAGTCCAATTATATAAATATATAGCCAATATATAATTTATATATTTCTATGACCATAACTCTCTTCAGCTTACGTATACATCTATAAATAGGTAACATGAAATGTTCTTGCCTCGTACACCAAAAAACCTTTGACAATATGAATACTCATCAAGCACTCACACTAAGTCAACTAAAATTCTGAGGTAAGACTTTAATTCAATATTTATTAGTGATTATTCTTGGGCCAATGCAATAAAAATGTATGAATTAATGGGTGATTAATTACAGTACTAATTATTAGTTAATTAATGGATGATATATTTAAAAGTGTTTTTAAGGAATTACTTTGTTAGACTAGGAATTTAAATATTACTCTGTATTTTAATTATCTCTTTATATTTCAATCTGTCATGTTAATTAAAACTGCAATCATTATAGTAATATGAAGAGAAATATAGGTCAAAAGATGTACTAAAAAACCTGATGTTCAGAGAGATCAAAGAATAAAATGTAAAGATAGTCTCCTTTCTTTAAAAAAGGGGAGGGGAGCGTGCAAATCATAATTGTGCTGTATATTATATTTATTGATACTTACAATTTAGTTGGAAATTCAGGTATAACACAGTCTGCTCTTGCTTTAGGGCCTAATTGCCTTTTAAAATGCACGTGCCAAATTCTCATAGGGTGTAAACTGGAATAACTCCAACTGACCTCAAGCAGTTGGAACGAAATCAGTGTGTATTTGATCTTGAGCTGGCTTTGATAAAACAGATCACAGATTTTTGTCAGTTAAGGATATCGTCTAAAATGTACTATTTCTTTCTCCACTTATAAAAGGCAGAGACTTTTTCTGCACCTGGCATGTGTGTGATCCAATAACTGCTAAAGACAACTGATCCCTCCTTTCGTGAAGCTGTCCACGGCCAGCACCGAGAACAAGCGGTTTTGCTCTCAGCGTTGCAGAAGGCAGCGCCCTTCTGCGACGCAGGCGGCCAGGTCCCTGCCTTCCGACTGCAGCAAGGACAGCCGCCGGGAGGTACTCTGACATTAGCCAGGAAATCCCACGGCGATTCCCAGCAGCGGATCCCAAGGATGCCACCAGTAAGAGACATCACTTCCGTGTTTAAAGAATGCTTTCACCAAATCACTACTCCCGGAACAATCTTAAATTTGTTAAAATTCCTCTCTCTCTGTTTAAACTTTACAGCAAGGTGGAGCAGTAAGTGGTGGGTCGTATACATTACATTTCCTAGGCTGGGTCTTCGAAGTGTCATCTACACTTCTGATGAAGCTGGTTCTGGTTTTATCCCAGTAGTGCCATTATCAACAGAAAGGGTAGGAACTAGTAATGATAATCATTAATAACGAGAATTGGCTGAAGTGTACTGCCGTACAACACACCACGATCAAACTACCTATAATGAAAAATGTGTTAGCTGTTTGTCATTCCTGTGTGATAGGCAAAGGACACATATTGTGTAGATGCAAGTTTCGAGGTTACTACTGTTCTCTGAATGGTACAATGAAGCAACACCAAAGAATAACCGGAGAAATTACTGCTATTCCTGTTTGGAAATTCAAAAAAATGACTTAGAGAGAAGAAGTTGGTTTTATTGTTCTGGTGAAACTGTTAGATATAAATGTGACATTAGCTGAATTCATTACCCATTAGCCTAAGCAAGTGGAAAATTGAAGAGTGTAAGTGTCAGAAGTATTCACTACACTGAAATCAAGCAGTCTACAAACAGGCTGAACTTCCACTGACAAAAAAGGAAATTATTTCAACCTACTTGCTACTGCAGTACACACAGAATGTGTAAGACTTAAATTAAAATCCTGCCTCAGGATCTACAGATATATAGCATGTTTAATAAAGAGTCATTTCACCATAGTTTAATTAAGTATAATTTCACTATCTGTATTGATCGCATAACACAAAAAGCCCTTCCTATGACTTTTTTTTGATGTTCTAAACCAGTTCCTAACGAATATTGCTGGATAATAAATGACAAGTTCCAGAAAGCATTTACAAGGTACAAGCCAAAAATAAACTTCAGCATGTGCTCAGTAAGAGCAACGCAGCAGCACTGAAAAAGTTTCTTGGATATCGACCTAGAACATTTGTTGTTTCCACTTGCATGAATATCTTACGATTTTCACTTCTCTTTTATCTTCTTCCTTCCCCCATCTTCTCCCCATCTTCTCCCCATCTTCTCCCCTTCTGCCCCCTTACACCACAGATGCACAGCAGTTCCAGTGTCAAGGCTGCTCTGTGCAATTTGCATTAACATTTCCAGAATAATTGTCGGTCAGCACAAGCTATTCAACAAGCAATGCAAGCAGCTCTAATTTGGTAAGGCATTTGCTCTGTTGTTTCTCTTTTTTTTTGTTCTTCATCTTGTCATTCTTGATAAGACAGCGAAAAGGGCAGTTCGGAGGGTGCCAGGCTGACACATCCACATGGGAGAGTTCTTTGTTGTTACTCGCTTTGGTGGCATCAAAGGGACAGCAACAAAGGGAGTGACAACTCCAGAACACCAGGGCCCTTGTTTTGTGAATGTAAAGGTTACAAGTTCTAATCTTGTACAGTGGGAATCTTCTGCATCTGGGTTTGTTCCTTTCTAGTAAATCAAACTTAACTGTGTATACAAAAACTAGGGGAGAAAACTACCGTAATTGCTTCCAACTGGTTAACTAGTTAAACATCTTCTGGCTGTTTTTACCAACATATGGTTAATTTCAAGATGACCGGTGCACTTTCCTTCTGTCAGGTCTTTGAGTGCCTCCCTGGATGTAATTAAAGCAAAGTTGGGAAGCCACGGCCCTGAGTTATCAACAAAGTCTGTCTTACAGCAACGGAATGTACAATGTGCCATAGGCCACTCGCCTGGCTGGTGACAGGTACCTCTCACTGACAGACACCACGTACCGCACACAGTGACATAGTCTGAACAGATTGCCTCTACATGTATGCATGTATGAAGCGAAGAAACCAAATTCACAATTTATGTGAAGAAATCGAATTCACAACTTATGTGTTGGATTGTGCACATCTCTGAAATTACCTATGGGATGCTAAGTCATTTAGCAGTGAAAGTTCTTGAAACTTCAGCTGATGGAGGAAGCACAAGCTAATTTACACCAGGAACAGCTCCACTAAAACCTGCTGTGCAAGAACTGTAACACTAGTATTCAAGTGACGTCGGAAGGAAGCATGTGTGGACAGTTTGAGACCGCTATATGAATTCTCCATTTTTACTTCTGTTGTGCAAGTCAGTTGAAGGTATGTTTGCTTTTTTGCCTTGGAGGTTTTTAAACCTACGCAGATTAACCTTTGGGAAAGATTTTAGTATTTAAGCATCCTGTCCAAAGATTTTTGCAAGATTCCCCCACTTTCTCCAAAAAGTTTTGGACTATGGCTGCAGCACTTTCATGTTTTAGCTTACATAATGGTAAAAAGTACAGAATCAGTTTTCAGTGCTAGCCACAGTGTGCCTGCACCAGCATAAAAATAAAGACTGTATAAGATTCCAGGAGCTAATATTCTCAGTTTTCAAAGATGTGAAGGACTGGAGAGCTCAATTCCACTGCTCAAAGTCAGTGGGGGAAAAGAACACCTCATTGCCATTAACAGCTTCGAAAACCTTTTTCTTTGTTGGAAGAAAAAGCAGAGACAGAAGTAAAGGGAAAACAATAAATAAGAACAGATGATAATAGACTGTGCCTGGTAACTTAGGACTTCATTTTCATATATATAGTGGCCTCTTGACCACTTCTGCAATGTAAAGGGATTTCCATGCAAATCATGGTGAGATTTGCATAATACATCTGTTTTGTATAGTATCTGTAATGCTGCACTTCAATATTGCAGTAAAATGCACTTTTAAAGGCACTTCTGCTTGAGTAACTGCTGTAATAATACTATGATCAATCTGAAAAACTTTGTACATATATTTAATTCCCTTCGAGGTTATTTTAAGAAATAACATGAGTGTCAGCAAGCTTTCTCGCACCTGTATGTAGGTTGCAATTAATTTAAGGTGGCTTTGCTGCTTGATTTTGTGAAACGGAAGCTACTTGGAACTGTCTTATTCTGTAGGTGAAATAACTGTAATAAAACAGTCCTTTGTTGCTGATTTACTAAAACACCTATTTTAAGTTGTTGAAAAATAGCAATGTACTAAAAATCACTTGAGTTTTGCTTATCTGTGGAATGTTCCTGTGTTTAAAATTAAAATAAAAGCCTTATGTATGTGCATGTGTGGGTTTGTGTGCATATATTTATGCATATGCATACGTATGTGTGTAGGTATATCTAGTTGGAGATATTTGTAGTTAGGTCTGATTCAAATAGTTTTAAATTATTATTGGCCTTCTTCCTCACTCTTCATAGAGGCATTAATTTATAAAATAAAACAGTTTCAGGCACTGCTCTGAAGTGTTAGTAATCACAAAATTGTATGTCTACACTCAGATGGAGTTGCCTCTAAAAGTCTTAAGAGTCCCACCCTAGGTAGTTCTTTACACTTTTTAAAAAAACTTTTTTTTATGCACTATTCTAACTTACTGCTCTATTAACATGGGCATTCTACACATATTGTAGAATGACATACATCTAGAAATACTCCACATGAGATTGAGTCTTGGACTCAGTCATACTGATACATATCTGCAGTTATTTTGAATTTATAATGAAGAATTTGACTTAATGGTGTTGTACAAGTTCATGCAGCGCAACTTGCTGATAATCAAGCAGCCAAAGCATACTTCTTTCTTGGTGGGAGTTCCATCATATGCACTTTAAGAGAAAATCAAGCCTGAAAGGCCCATCATTTCCACAAATAAAAGCTGTTGCTCAAAACTTAACTTTTTAAGAGCTGGAACAGTTCAGTTTTCAAAGTACCACAATGTTTTCCAAACTTTTTTAGAGGAACATGCACCTCAAAAATACAGCATAGTTTCAATATGTTGTACTTCAGTGATCAAAGTCTTCGATTAAGGACAAATACTAGGCATGACCATCAGGACTACAAGAATGCTGCTTGCAAAGGTGTCTAACCTTGTCTGGAAGAGTGGATCAGATTCAGCCTAGAAGGTCAGAACTGCCTGAATAGACCTGGCTTATACATCCTTGCTTTGGAGTCAAACCAGTATTGCCAAACCACATATCTAGGACATAACATCTAAGCTAAAGCTCAGTGGATCAGTTGTTAGCTTTTATCAGATTTTTGAACCAGCCCTCTAATAAAGGGATTAGTAAAACTCTTTTCAACACTAAAAAACCCTGAAAAATGCATTTTAAGCTCCTGCTGTTGTTGTATTTCAAAGAGCAGATAGACATTTCCAAGGTGCATTTTAATTTCATGGAAACATTGCTTTGGTCTAAAGAGCTCGTAAAACCTTATTTTTACAATGTCTGCATTATGGACCGAGTTGTATTTTGCAATAGTCCCCTTTAACTGACCCACATAAACAAAACACAGAATTCCCAGGTAAGCTGGGAATAAGAGTCATGTGGCAATGCCTGGATGGGCAAAATAATTTTCAAATGTACAATCAGTGCTCAGAAATGAGGATGGGAACTACAATGGCTGTTAACCCCTACTTCAAAACTGAATAGCCAGTTCCCTTTCCGTTGTCTATACGTTCTACGTAATACTAGACTGAATTGTATTACATGCCTCTGAACACTGAAGAGTCTCTCAGCACAATGGATTTGAATCTGCATTAAGAAAAGGCAATCAGTTGCCTCACCTCTTCAAAGGCATCAGTTTTCTATGTTTATTTAAAAAGTGAGTACAAACTGGAAGGGTTTCACGAAACAGCATCAGAATTAATGAGAAATGGAAATGGTTGGCTTGTGTGAAAGGAATGGAGGAGCTGACTGCATATAAAGCACAACACAATAAAGAAATAAATATTTTTCTGGTACTACCAGCAACGAAGGACTGGAATTACTTAATTTGGAATAGAGGGTTATAAGGATAATGGTTTACTATTTCTGGTGGAAGAAGTAGGCTCAACACAAGAATAAGGTAAGAACACTTTCAAAGGTCTTGATCAGGAAGATGAAGTAGACTACTGAACAGTTTCTCAAGCAGCGACACAAGTTTCACTATTTGGGTCATCTAACTTTGGACCATAATATGAATGAGCGAAGGTAACTTGTCTTAATGCGAGTTTCCTTGCACAAAAAGCCCAAACTTTTGTTTTATTTCGTTTCTTTAATGTCTGGAGAGAAGTCATTGGGTTGGAAGCTTTTAGTAGGGTTATTACAGTTGACGGGAGATTGGACAAGCAAACATGAACATGATGCAACAATCCACAAGCAGGGTCTTTGTGGCATGATTCACTTCATACACACGTGATACCGTTAACACTTGGTGTGTCATATTTCTCCTTTTTATGTCCATGTCTGTATCTTATTTGAAAGTTGCACCAACAGAAATACAGATAATGATAACCAAAGAAAAGAAGTAACTAAAGGAAGAGAGAAAATTAAAAGAAATAATGCTTTCTAAATACAAATGCTGCCAGCAGTAAAACTAAAACAGGAAAGGAAAATCTGTTTGCAGATAGGATATTGTTCAAAGTTAGCGTTACCAAAATTTTGTTTTTAAATTTATTTCATAGATGCCAGCCAGAAAGACCAGGTGGCAAAATTCAAATGAGCATTAGCAAGGACACCAAAAGCTGTCAGTGCAATACCTGCCTAAATTACAGAGGAGTGTACACATTTTATAACTTAAAATAGACCGTGTCTTTGCAAGAAGGGCTGCACCATGACTTTGCATATCTTATGTGGGTTTTATGGTGTGTTAGCAGCTAATGTTGCTATAAAAAAAGGAGGCTTTCACTTTTAAAAGCTTATAAACCATGTTTCATAAGAGGCTGGATGCCTAGACGATTCTTTTAATCAACTTTTAGAGGTACTCATGCAAATGTAGGTGCCAGCTTTTTCCCACAAGATCTATGGTGCATCAGTTAGAGAGTCTCCATCACTCTTCAGGAACCTAAAATTTTTTTTAAGCCTGGGCCATTATAACTAGGGTCACTGCCAAATCCAGGTCTCATGAATGCACAATACTTTTCACTTTTGGTTAGTCACCATCACTTCAAACCAGCATTCCTCTTTTGATGTTGTGCTTGATTAGCTAGTTTTCGCAGTGTACTTTTTCCCCTCAATGAACGTACTAGATAGCGTAACTAAGCTTTTTGCAGGATTCTGCATTTTACACACAGCCTTTAGGGATGCTAAATTTAAGAGTAAGGAAACAGTAATTAAGAGTGATTAGGATAAGAAGCCTTCAGACTATGAAATGTGGACTCAATTGTCCTTGACACAGGCAGAATGAGGCAGCAGGCTTTGGTTTTGATTATAGCTCTACTTGCGATTTTAATAAACATGAGCCAGTATTCAAACTTTTAATATCCTGCTGCTTTAACTATTTCCAAAAATCAATCCAGCTTTTTTAAACAGCCATTGTTTAAAAATTTTAATTTGTTTGGCTCTGTCTCTGCTTAGAGAAGTTGTACCCTCACGGTAACTCTTTTATAAGTTAATTTCCAGAATCACAAGCAATTGGTTTTTTTTCAACTAAGTGTTTCCGCATGTGCCAAGAGTGTCAGGCTGACAGCTTTCCTGCACCGTTTTATCTGGTTCCCACAGTAAGTATGAGAGACAAACACAGGAATGTGTCTAGTGCTGACTATGCCCATCAAGGATACAATGATACTTACAGCTCTTCCAGGAAGCGGAGATTGTGCACGGGGTTTGAGGGCAGCTTAGTAATGTTGTTCATACTGAGATCACTGTAGGGGAAAACAGACAGAGACTTAATATGGCATGCCACAACTGCGGTATCCAGCTGTTCATTCCACACATTTTTAAGTACTACATTAACAAAAATTAGTTCCTCTGCCAGAATTGATGAATCATTATCTAGTTAGCACGTTAAACATTCCTCTTTCGTATGAACACAGCTTTGTCAAACCAAATACAGGCTGTAGCATGTTCCTTGTTTCCAAAGATTTTGGAATGTTTTATCATGCTCCATAAATCAGCTGGAACACTAACTAACCCTTTTAGTCTACATAATTTTAATAAACCGCTGTATTGCATTAAAATTTACTTGGCGTCGTAAAGGAAAACTACAACGATTTTCGTTGTTGTTGTAGCACTGTAGCACACTTGGTTTACTAAAGTAGTCAGGCAAAAGTGTACAGATATAAACTATCTGCATCATTCTTTACATTTCACGAATATGGAAGCATTTTGCTTTTTCTGTACAACCTGCTACACGGTCATACTGATTTGCCTTGCCTTACATTAGGCACATGTTGTGTCCCCAAAACCCAACTTACTTGAGTCAAAGGAATGACATATTTTCAAATAATAAACATCCCCTTTTTTTGTACTTTTTTTTTTGCAGGTTCTCAAATTGCATTAAATAAGTGAAATGAACCATAAAACAAGGGTGTAATGTGATCCTGCTCTGTAGCACACTTCCTGGTGGGGTTCCACGGTAGTTCCTGGCACAGGAAACAACCAGCCATATCAGCTCTGTCAGAGCCATGTTTTAGACTAAATTTCATAGAATACCTTTTTATTCTTAACATGCTTTTCCACTGTTTTCCATTGTCTTCCCCATGCCCCACAGTATCCTTTTAATTGCTCTATATTAAGTATAAAAACTGTAAACAGACTGCATAATAAAATTCTGTGTGGAAGACATGACTTACACAACTATGTCAAAATTCCTCTAGATTGTTGAAATAAAAATATCGGAGACATGCATATTCTATGCAAACATTATGTGATAATGTAAAACTCCCCACTATCTAAACATATATGTGTGTACATATATATGTTTTGTAGTGGCGCTTATAGTTTCCAGCTACTTTGGGTAGTATTTAGATAACTTTATTTCTTCCAGCTGTTGAGAGCTTACAAGGTAAATAAGTTATCTGTACTTTGGTGGGCAGACGTCCTATTCCTATTCCATCTAGTTTTTATTACCCACAGTCTGTTTCACATTACAGAATATATGTTTTTAGTCAGCATAGTTAATTTTGATGTTTGAACTTTTGCTGAATTTTAAAATATATAATTTAAAAACATACTTCACGTAGAGATTTTGAAATAAAGGAAATGTGTTAATACTTTACAACAATTATCAAATCATTGTTGGGTAAGGTCTCTCTGCATTCATTTCAAAATCGAGATATAATTTGAGAACTCTGTACTTAGTAAATTCATTCTTTACTGTAATACTTTATCACCTAATTCCTTCATACAGTTTAGCAGGTTATTACCCTTTCACTTTGATAAAGGCTCAAAGGGTTTATTCTGGCAAAGGAACAAAAACATGGATTTATTTGGCAAAAGAAAAACTCATCCAGGTTGTGAATCATATACTACTGAATATTAAGATAAACCCAGTATTTTAACAATATAATTTTGATCGTAAGATTTTCAGCACATGTCTTAATGGGTTTTTGTAAACATACCAAATCACATTTTAGACTTAAAAAGCCAGCTTTGCTCGAAGATGGGAGTGATTCATCTTCAGATTGACACATATTTAGGGCAATCTACAAAACCAACGTTAACCACTGCTCTGGCTGACCAGGGAAACCTGAACCCTGTTTTTCTAGCATAATAATTTCTATTAGCAGTAGGCAGCACTTGTCTGCTTGTATCACTCACAGGACTCCATGATGACAGCAGTCACAAGCAATCTACAGACCAGACCCTAATAACTTAAGAGGATCAGAGTAAGAGAAGGTGGCTTTCATTACGTGCTTTGAGGCACAATGAGAAAATCAACAATACATGCACTTTTCTTAAAAACATCTTTAGACCCCATAGGTGGATTTATCAACAGTGAACTCCAATGTCCCAGTCTCCTTTTTGGACTCCACTCATGTGGTAAAGTATGTGCTCCACATCATATGATGGAGGAGAACCTCTTCTTTTTCCCAGTCTACACTGCAGTAATTGCTACCTCTTTTTAAACCTACTAGTTAAATAATCTCATTCTATTAGATACGTTCTTTTTTCCCAGATTTTCCCAGATTTCTTGGGACATGAAGTACAAAGATGTTTTTGTGCAACAGAACTACTAAATGTTAACTATGCATATTTCATAGAATCATTTAGGTTAGAAAAGACCCTTAAGATCATAGAGTTCAACCATTAACCTAACACTACCGAGTCCACCACTAAACCATGTCCCTAAATGCCACATCTACACATCTTTTAAATACCTCCAGGGATTCTGGAGGTAACAGAAATTATTTCCAAATTGGCTCAATAACATCTTTCCAAACTAGTTTTTAACACACTAGTGACTAATACTAGTTTATTAGCTGTTATTACAAGAGATTTTCAGTGACTATTCATCATGGAAGATAAGGCCATTCCAGTCTATGCTGGTGATGTGTTATTGTTGTAGCTAGAAGGGTTCAAGAATATAAGGGAGACAACTGTAGGGAGAGGCAGTCTCTTTGATGAGGCTAGCTGATACAGCTAGAAAAACTGAGGAACTTTCAGGCACAAAAATCAAAATCCTCTATATCTTCCAACTGTACCCATTGGCTAAATAGGTGACATTATTTCTCCCTAAAAACCTCACATTGCTTACACTGGCAAAGAGTTGTTCATTTGCGCTTACAGTTTTTAGATTCGGAATACTCTTCTGGGTCAGAATTACCATGGATGCATTTCATCCTTTATTTATTCACTGAAGGAACTAAGGGAATTATGAGAGAAGGCCTATCACCCAGCGCTACTTCTGGGGTGGATGTTCAGAGAAGTGAGACAAACAAAAAGAGTTAATGCAATGCAATCAGTCACTGGGCTCATGTGAGCAATACTGCAAGGTCTGGGCTGCTGAGTAGAAATTCCTCACAGTGCTCCAGAGACAAATAAAGGAAGTTCTCAGCAAACTTGCCAGCCTTTGGACCATACTGCCAAGAAGACATAGCTAGGATGAGATTTATGGCCATTAGCTAGATCAAGCCCAGCTAACAGCCAGAAAGAGCTAGCTGGTAAACTGTAGGTTTACATATTATTACCATGAAAAACAGTAACAATTGTAATGGGTATGTCTTATGTCCTGCACCTGCAATGACTTCTTTCCAAAAAGTGCATCAAACAGGTATTCTGATTTCTCCTTTCAGCACTAGCCTGTCAAAATCAGCAATTTGCTCTCTCTAGAAAAGAGAGGGGGATGAAAGATGGCATGCACATCATGATTTGTAGTGTAATGCTGAAAAATATTAAAATCAAGGTACTAGATCTTTAAGTGTGCTCAGTGAAATGGTTCTGATTTTATATCAGATCCGTTCCCTTCGTGTGCCTGTGCATGTATACTCCAAACCAAACCAGCTGAAAGTGCAAACGCTTCTTGTCAAACTTGGTAAAATCTTACAAGCCACAGTGATGAAAATCTTAACAATTATTAGAATATTGAAAATCTTTAAATAAGTTAGTGTAACAGAACTACTCCTATATCCCACCACCAAAGCACATGGAAACCCCACCAATGTCAGTAGGAGCTGCATTGTAAGAGTATACTCTTGAGTTTTAAAATGCTCCTAATGTAAACAGCAATAGTACCAGATCTACCTTTAGAAAAACTACCTGCACCATGAGCCGACACACTGTACTGGAAAGGCGATAGGTTATTTTGAACAGACAGATGAACCCATCGTTTGT
>NW_010525537.1:0-32839 GCF_000687285.1 Phaethon lepturus | reverse complement strand
TCCTGCAGCCTGTTGGACCGCTGACTATAAAAGCAACATACCAGCAAACTAAACTTTTATCTTTTCAAAAGATAAAAAGATTTGCTTCGATGACTGCATTGGCAACATGGCTCACTATAACGGTATCTTAATTATATTCCGTGCCCCTATCCGTGACGAAATCTTCAAAGAACAGAAAATATTGCAAACTGCGCCATGCATCTATCTGTTTTTTCTCGGTGACTATATGGGCAAATTCTGAGCATTTGAAAAACAGAGTCCAGGAAGGTAGATACAACAGGTCTTCCCCCCAGTTTTGTTGTCCATGCATATACACGCTGAAAAATATCCAGTCACCATCTTAAAAGTGAGTAGTTCACAATGAATTCCCAAAAGCCAGTAAAACAAGTTAAGTGAACTAGTTCTTAACTTCCAATAGATGAGTCTGGAGGTGAAGTTACTAACCTGTTATTAGCTGTTATTACAAGAGATGTTTCAGTGACTATTCATCGTGGAAGATCAGTTTTCCACGTTATATTTATGTCTTTTAAAGGAGAACAAAAATCTGTCTTGGGATATATGCAAGGCTTCTATTGGCTTTCACGAATCTGTTAATCTACCACTAGGCTAAACTTCTATTGAACTGAAGGGTACAAATTTGTCTACCCATTGCACGGCTAATAAAATAATCCAATATTAAAGACAATGAATTCTGTAGCCTATCTTTAACAGTTGCGACCTGGTTGATTTTTAGAAAATTATCAAGACATATTATTATGAATTAGGATTATTAGTTATGTTTCCTCTAGCCCTGCCTTAGCCCAACAAGATGTATGAATGATTATTTTTATGGAAGTCTTTGAAAGATAAAGCTTATAAACTCATATAAATATACTGTCAACAGACTGAATGCACTCCTTGAGTTCTTACCAGCTGAGAACAGTTCCTAAACTAAGACAATTTCCTTAATCTATTTACAGCAAAATTGGACACTATCTCATATGTAGTCATACAAAATAATGAAAAGGGGTAAGAATTACTACTGCTCTTCCGTTGCTATGCCTATCTTTTTAACACAGCTCTCCTGTTTCTACTGCTGGCAGAATACTTTAGTAGCTCCACTGGACAACGGAAGAATATGCTAGCTATTAAGTGCATGCCACCTACTAATGCAAATGCTTCACTATGGATATCAAAAATAACTTCATCTGCTACAACTGCTTAAAGTTGCCAACGCTGTAGTAGTTCCTATTTCTTACAAATAAATTCCTATAGCATGTTTTCATTCAAGGGTCTCAATAAATAAATAGAATAATAATTACCATCATTTTGCAGAAGGGAAACTAAGACACCTGAAGGAAAAGTGACATGCTCACAGTCAAACAGCAGGTTGTACACCACAGAGGAACCAGACACTGATGATGATTTGTACACTGCCCTTTTCATTAGATCACACTGTCCACCCCATGGCATTTACACTGGTTTTCCAAATGGTGATGCATAAGCTGTCAATAGCCTCAGAAAACAATGACCATATTTTCATTTTAGTAGTCCTAGATTACATTATCTTCCAAAATCAACATGAAAATCGGCAGTCATGTATTTGTATGTTTAATACACCAATGCAGAGCAGCACAGGGCATAGCATGAGCATGCGTAAATAAGCATTAAAAATGCTTCCTGATCATTAAGTCATTGCATTTCTTCTCACATCTAGCTTCAAACTTCATCTGTGGTTCTTTAAAGGACTTTGTGGTAAACTATGATTACGATGTGAATTTCCACTAACTAATTCACATTTGAAGCAGTGCATCTTTGTATTTGGAAAAATCTTTGGGGAAAAAAGTGGTAGATTCGCAGGAAGCAGTAAAGAGAGAGAGTAATAATAGATATTACACAGAACAGGCAATCCCTCTATCAAGATATTCACAGTAAACAAGAAGTGGTGATAGCATGGATATTTCTGCCCTTCTGCACATTGATAATGACAAATGCCAAAACTAAATATTTAAAAATTCATTATCCCATGTAATATTATTTGTAATAGCAAATTATCAGCAACTGATCCCATTCTATACTTTCAAAAATTAACACAGAAGTGATGCAAGGCTAAAGCAAGATCACTTGTTACCCATTTTTTAAAGAAATTTTCTGTTACTTGACATCGAAGTTACAATGTTTCCAGAGACCCAACACCTTTGCATTAAAATATGCCCTGCAAAAAGCAAGTGACATTGTGTGGTCACATGAGAATAGACCCTGATAGACCCTGCAGTGAGAGTATGTCTGCCTGTGCACCCCACGAAGAGTTTTATTCCAGTAAATGGACAGTACTCCCACTGTCCCCCTCGCACTGTCCTTCCCTTCCCTGGCAGACCAGTAGTGCTTGTTCTAGCAGTGCATTTTGCTTACAGAAGATACAACCACTGCCATTGTAAACAGGTATCTATGGGAAGGATCAGGCACCTTGAACTTAGAGAAGCCTCAAAGGTGATCCAGCAAGGCCAGGAGGGCTCTGTCTGCACCTCTTCTCTGCTGTTGTGTATTGGCCCATAACCCACTGGGTGAGTATTAAACATCAGATCCTGGCTAACCAGGCTGATAGGCCACGTCTGGATTCAACACAAACGAACAAAATGCTTTGGCCAAAATTCTGCACTCCCAACATGTGTCACTGGGTTCCTCTAACGTCACAGATAGCAAAATTTTGCTTATTACCGCAGAAGTTCTGTAACACAGTTGTTTTAAACAGCATGCACTATTCCTGAACATAGAAGGCAATTCTGTCTTATAAACAGCCATCAAAGACATACTTAAATCTAGACTGAAGAACATTTGTAAAGCAAACAGTACGTGCATGATTAATCTTTTCAGGAAACAATTTTGCCATTCAGTTTATCCAAGACTCCAGCAGAGGGAGCAGGGCAGAGCAAACAATGAGGGTCAAAAAGAAAGTAAAGATCAAAGATCAGATCAAACACACACAGTGCTGAATTAATCTGACAAGCACCTGACATTTCATTTTAGGTACAAAGATTCTGGCTCTCTGCTTTTTTTGTGTATGAAATTCATGATGCTCCCTAGGTGAAATTATCTATTTACTTTCAAAGCTGATTCATGGCTGTTCATTTGGCACTGAAGACTCAGTTTGCTAAGTCATAATTACCAGGGTAAGTTACAAAAACGTTCTAATATGTCAATCATTTACTGTGCTTAAATCACGTCTTTTAAAGCTTGAATAGTTAAAGAAATATTTTATAATACAGATGCCAGCAAGAGCAATTAAAAGAGGACTGAATGGAATTTGTCTTCCTCCCATGCTCACAGATTGTATTAGTACTATTTTACTTTGTGAGTTACTACTTGTTTCTGCTGCACTAATTCAAATAGATTATACAAGTACTGCATAAACGATTCATCTTGTTCAGATACTGAAACAATGCACAACAGGAAAATATATCCGTTTTTATTGTAATTTATGAAGACAACTACTAGAATGTTTGTTCTGTTTTCATCATTACCTGTTTATTTATCAGGTACTGTTTATCTTATTTTTGATGAAGTACAGTTACATTGAGAAAAGATATTTATTAGAAGTGATCAAGTCTGGGAAAAAAACACCTTGGTCTCTCTTAGTTTCAAGATATTTTCTGCATCTCTAGAAGTTGCTTATTTTTACAACTATTTATTACAAAAATTATAATAATATAGAAAAACATCCTTTTTTGTGAATGAACGGACATATTAATCCATTTCAGAAACTGGGGGTCCAATTTCCTTCTAATTCCAGGTCTATAATTTCATCCCTCTGAACTCAGTGAAACTGTTCCTAAATTATGGTTATTTATATGAGAAAAAAGCATCTACAAAAAACACGGCATAGTTTGCTTATCAGCGTACTACACCTTGACTACAGCAGAAGCTAATTAAAAATATACCCAAGTACAGACAAAGACTCAAAACACAAGCCTAAAGACATGAAGTACAACGTTCCTCAATCAAGTATTATGGGCTACACAGCCAATTGGGCTGAACACCCAACTGGAAGTTATGTACATCATAGATTATATGTTACACAAACCAATTTTAAAACTCACCTTCACCAAAATACCCAATATTACTTCAGTGAGGCTGCTGAGGGTGGAAATGAATCAGGATTCGTCTGATTTAATTCGTAACAATATACACTGTAAGTTACTTATTTTGCTGATCTTAATTTGCCTCAACTCAATTCCACAGCAAGGATTTGAAGAATTAAAAAGCAAACAGCTTTGAGAGCATCTGCTATAAACACATTCTAACAGTAATGGTGTAGATCTGAGTATCTGGAAATCTGTGCACAACACACCTGCATTTAGAGCAGGAAATATATATCCTACATGGCACAGTGCAAAGGTCCCCAAGGTACAGATGAGTGAGCCAGGTCCAGAGCTAGAAGTTACATTATCATGTTAGGTGCCCTCAGAAAGGCTAATTACCCCAGGTACAGCACAATGCTGCTACAACTGTACTAATTTCATAATGCAGGGTGTTTGCACAGTGCTACTTTCTGTGATGTAATGTAGCAGTTATCATATGTATAAACTTGGTATTCCCAAACCAGTTCACTGCAAAATACACGTACTCTAGACTAGGTGAAATTCTGGCTAGGTAACAGAAATGGCAAAAACATCATTCAGCAAAGACAAGAGTCCACGTCTTTGATCCCAACTGATCTTTTTATCTCAGAGGAATTTTCAGTAAAATTGGTTATTTTACATAAAAATGTTTGCTCTTCTTCACTACTTTTATTCTATAGATTCCCATTTTCCCATGCATTGGTGCTGAATGATTGGACTTGTTTTAATACAGCACTGTCACTTCTGCATTTATTACAGTTTAGCTGTACCTTGTGTTGTTGAAGAGTATCTGAGGTATTTCATCAGAGAAAACTCTGCTCTATCACAACTACTAGACTTCTACTCTGAATTACTAATTTGATCATTTTTGTGTTGTCGCTTAGCTGAAGTAATTCTTTACAGAATCTTCTCTCTGTTGCATGGACAACTCAATTGATGTTGTACTACTAGAACACCCAGTTTTGACCAATGTTGCTACCAAAAGAATTACTCCTGATCTCCGCCCCTCCCACCCCCCAGCACTGTCCATTCCTTTTGAGAATGCTGTTCAGCCAGAGTCGGCAACTAATCTGGATTAAAACAAGTCCAGCAGGGAAAAAAAAAAGTTTTAATCTAAATCAGCTCCCTCAGCTTGTTCATTGCGCTGCTGTTTGTGCTACCAGAAGCTAAAGTATAGAGGAGAAACAAATAAGGAAGGTGAAACATAACTGCTTTTTTCAGTTGGCAGTGTTGGCTTAGAGTAATGCAGGGTGATCCTATACCTAGGACGTAAATATCATAAATCTTCTTCAGATACACAAAGTTGTGGATTTTTTTTTTATATGCACGTCTTCCCTTTATGTCTGACAGAGCTTGTTCTCTGAAACACAATGGGCCTCCAGATCTGCCAGCTCCTGGCTGGCTGACAGCCTCTTCCAACACCTCCTACAGAGCTCAGAGGAATGGCAGAGCTGTCAGATTTTTCACTGACAGATTGAACACCCAGACCTCTCCAATAGTAAGTGCCAGGAAATCTGTATAGCTTGATTCTTACAAAGATTAAAACTTTGTAAGTTTGTTTGTTTTTTTTTTAAACACACATAAAAACACTGTATTTCTCCATCAGTAAAATTTTTTTGCCTAAGTGTTCAAAATTCACTTTCATCATAAGATACCTTCACATGGGCTGGTATAAAAGAGTCTGAATACACAAAAACACCAGGTCTTTAATCTTACACTGACATCATGTATACCTGGTCTCCACACACTGCTTGTAACTGAACAGCTGCCTTTCAGATCAGCAGAGTACTGAAATACCTGAGCTAACTTTAAACAATTCCGGTCAAGGAGCAAGGCTGAGATGTGCTAACTTACCCTACCAAGGAGAAATCTCTGGTAGAGACCTCATGTGTTGGGTAAGGCTGGGATATATTTTTCATGTAGTTATACTAGCACAATCTTCAGGGAAAAGGGCTGTGCTCCTTCTTGTAGAAAAGTGTCTTCTCTTTGGATAAATTACTTCCCTTTCCAATAACTTAAATTATTGGGATCAGAGCTGTACAATTAATTCGGAGACAAAATACTTCAGGACTATTTCTACTGAGATCAGCTGGGCTGTTCAGAGGATAAGCTAGTATTTAGTATGTGTAGAGGCATCAGACTGATCCAGAATAAATGATCCCCGTTTCCTTCCTTTTAGTCAGTTTAGTGTTTACATAGTCCACTGTTTGGCAACCTCATTGTGAGGCCAGTGACCCACCACTTCTTGTGATTGTTAGGATGATCAACAGAAAATCTCTTCAGAGCAAGCTATTAACTGGTGCTGTTCAGTCAAATCCACTGCTGTGTCTCAGTTTCAGGTTTCAAATATCAGTTTTGGGTCTTCCTGGAGACAATATTGAACAATATTACAAAACATCAGTAGCCAAAGCAAACGTTTAACAAATGTAAACTGCTGCTGCAAACACTATTGCACCTGTGTGCAATTGTGAAATAAGTGTCCCCCCATATACTGCACCTGTCTGCTCTGCTTTTTTGGTGCTTTTTTTGCACATGGAATGAACTTTCCAAGATCTCTTTCCTTTAGCTATTCCAAGTGCTATAAAAATGCTGGAAAGAATCAGTCACCCTATTATGTACATGTCTTAAAACTTATAACACAGCAAGTCAATGTCAGCACTAGAACAGTGCCTGGGGGTAAACACCTGGCTCCGCTGATGCTGGTAGCAAAACTCCCATTGACTCCCATGGGAGGAGGACGTCATCCCAGGCCTCCAAGTGCCTAATGCCAGGTTCTACCCAATAGGCAGTATTTCACAGTTGTGGAAATCATGCAACAGCACATCGCTTTGCCTGGAGTAGTGAATGTAGTACTGCTGGGTTCACTGGGAAGATTTCCACATATTTTTTCCAGCCCTTTTATCATTTCTAAAATCTGTTGAGTTAAAGGCGGGATGCCCTTGCTTTGAGTCACTAGAGAGAGGAACGTGACATTTTCTGCTGACGAAATCATCCTTACACCTTTTTTTCAAGTGAGGAGGTTCAACAATCTAAGGAAGTGCTTTATTTCTGTTTCTTACACTTCTGTACGGTTCACTGTTAAAGTCTTTCTTTCTTTCCTGTTTGGTTTTCATGCCTGCTCCAATTATTTGGGTACTTAACTTTTCATTCCTGGTGTTCTGCTTCCAAAGCAATCTGCTGATTCTGCTCATTTTCCCTTCCTCACCCTCTCTTTTCCATAGCTTTTGCTCAATTTTCCTTTCACATGAAGTACAGCTTTCCCATCAGCTCCATCAGGAAACCAGAAGTATTATTCAGAATAATCTGCATTGTGATGGTTCTTTCTGGGCAAAGATGAATCAATATTTTGGAACTAGAAGGCTCAGACACTCTGGGAGATCTCTTATAGGCTTAATTTGCCTTGCGATGAACAAGTAGCACAAATGAACACAGAACACCCACCTCCTACATAACAGCAACTGCTGATGACCATTGGTCTCACCTTGCACAAGAGTGCCCAAGACAGTACCTGCCACATACTGCTATTGCTGCACTCCTCCCCCAAATGGTGACAAAACAGACGCCAGCTTGGAAATGGTGCAGGTAGAAATGTAAAAACAGGACAGAAATAAAGACAGGGCACTCGCTAAGCAGAAGCAGGTCTTCTGCTGAGAGGTGTTACCTTGTTTTCCACACTCTGCAGAATCCAGTCAGCCTTGCCATCCCTTCATGAGGGGGCTGGCGTTGGTGGGAGGTAGACTGGTGCTCCTCTTCATACCACACACAGGGTATAAGGACACTACCTCAGCCCAAAGGCTGGCTTCATTCTCCCTTCCCATGTGGACAGTGGTGTGAAGACTAGAGAGGTGAAGGATGCCCCTCTCAGTCATGGTCTTGGCATGTGGATCTCAACTTTCACATACTTGTGGCAGACTTAAGAAGATGGCACGACATGGCTCTAGATGGATACTACTGCTACCAAAAGGACCACAAAGGGGATTTTGTGGGCATCAGTGCTGACTGAAAAACACAAACCCATTGGGAGCTCCCTGAATAAAGCCCCAGTATATCCTTGCATGATCCACCAGAGAATGCAGAGAGATCCTTTCTCCAGAGCTCTCCAGAGGGTTCTGCCACTTTTTTATTTGTGCAATTTTATTAAGCTCTTCAGAATTTTCATCTTGAATCCTGCAGATTCAGCACAGCACAGGAAAAAACGAGGACTTCAAGACATCCAGATCCTAAATTAAAACCTCTTTAACAAAAACAGGTGTCTTTTTTTCTAACCTAATTCCATAATGGACATTTTTTAATAAAGGCATGTGGTTTGAAAATGAGCTTTTAAATAAGCAGAGAAAAGAACGAACATAGAAATGGGTTTTGAAATGTCTGTGGAAAAAAGACAGGGCTTTATTTTAAATAATTAAACTCAAAGCTCAGGTGATTTGTCTTGTCACATGTATAATGTATGAGGTTACTTTTCTTTAAAAGACAGTGCTAAAGAAGGAAATGGTAGCATCATTAACAATTGCTATAGGGCAGAGAGGCTTTTCTGGGCAATTTTTCAATTCAATAAAATTTTCAAACTTGTATTTCACCATTTCCAACTTCCATATTAAAAATCTATTAGCAGAAAGCCTATTGAAAAGCTGACCATGAGCACAAGAGACTTTTTCTGGAAACACTTCTATTCAGTTCTCATGCCTGAACAAAAGCAGATTGGCACATTCAGTTATATACAAACGTCTTTGAAAGGGGCCTCCCCCCCCTTTCCCATAGCCACGCGTTTCAGGGCTCTATATGCTGAAGGAAGCCAGTGAAAGGTTTGAAGGGGTGGGGAGACCAAGGGCTTCCACCGAGATCCTTCAAAGTCCTCGTCTTCTATAGTGGGAGGATTTCCCTCTAAATCCCTTTCAATAGCATATTGATGGCTTTGAAAGCTTAAATGGCATTTGTCAACCATCAGTAAATCTTGAAAACTGTTTCTGCAAATAGCCCAACTCTGAGTCTCAGCTTTTCCCATTAATCTGTACGTAAGGCCACTGAAGACTTTTTCAGAGGCTAGATAATGCCTGGATTAAAAGGTCCATTCAGAAGAGAAAACTTTAGCATTCACCTTGTGTACATAGCCATTTCACCAGTGGTATTCATGGGTTGTTATTTCAACTCTGCATTTGTCCTGCAAACAAGACATTTTGCCACAAAGACTTGGTAGAGACATTCTTCAGTGAATTACTGAAACCTAGCCCCGCTATTTGTCACGGCTTGTTATTTTTATCAAGTGTAATCAGTTCAAATAGGAACTCTAGACTGACAACTTTACAATTACGTTACCATTTTAAGAGTGGAAGGTATGTTTCTTCTAATTCAACAATGAAACTGATTAAAGCACAACCTGATTGCTTTATCTAATGAAACAGTCTAAAATTTCCCTTAATCAGATGTCAGAAGAATTTTTGTTCATTTTATATTGAAAGTAAAGACAAAAACTTTATAAAAATCATTATTCAACATTTTTACTTTATGATATTTTATAAAAACCTTATAAATTTACAAGGCTTAATAATTTATAATATGTTACATACTGCCTTGTGTTCGTATTTTAGGGCAATACGGTATTAATTTACCTTTCTCCAAATAAAGCACATGGACAGACTTTAAATCCTCGGAACCTCTGCCCCTTACACACACAAACTCTTTTTTCAGGCTGTTCTTACATCCTAATAATATTTGTGTTCTCTCCTTTCTAATTTTTTTTTTTGCATTTTGCACCCGGTAAGTTATACCAAAGCCAAGGTAGGAGCTACTTCGAAGGGCACAAGGCATTTCATTATTATTATTATTATTACTATTATTATTATTATTAAATAATCAGGTAAAAATGTTCATGCATCATAGAAAAGAAGAAAACAGAACAAGATCACACACTGGAGACTCCAGGTAAATTCTGAGGTGCCAGTGATGTAATGCTAGGCAAATTTTTTAGTATTTAAAAAAAAAATTAGACCCCTGTCAAATTTCCTCCAATCCAGATAGATCTCATTGTTTGAACAAATCAACCTTTTCACCATACTGGACAATTTACTATGAATGTCAAGAACACCCAGCCTGGGGATCAGTGAAGTTCACTGGACATGCCTCACAAGAATACACAAAGATTATCCTTCCCTATAGTACTGTTGAAAGGGAGAAGCTTAGTCAAGGATTTATATATGTGAAATCATATGAACTATGGCTGAAGGCTACATCTTGCATCTGCTTCTTTCGTTTGCCTTATTGACCACCTACGTGGACATGTCCTACCCATTTTTTTTGCTATCAGTGGAAGAGATCTCATAATTTAAATATGAAAACTCTGAAGCTTGGATGTGACATAACAGATCATCCACACGCAGCTCAACTCACTGTAAAACTAATATGAAGCCTATCACACAAGTTTAAACAGAAAGGTTTTTCTACTCCAAACCTGTCCCCTTCTCCCACCCCAAATTACTGTATTAATAATACTGCAATTCTCCATGTGTCTTGAAGATTTCTTAGGGGAAATATGCCATGCGTCTCTTGGCTGATTAAAAGTAAATTAGGCCAGATTTTTTTATCTGTGGGTCACTTCTTGAGATGACTTAGGGTGTCCTGCCTGGTTTCCAACCAACACTCTCCATACAGTAGGGAATGCAATTCCTGCAGAGGCCATATCTTATGTATCCCATGGAGACACCTCAGATAACCTGGAGTACCTTAAATGGCACAAGACAGGTTATGTGCGAGCATCTAAATGAAGCTCCAGCTGCATTAAAGAATGGAGACTCAATTTAGTTTGCTAAACATAGGCACCTAGAGTAATCTGAAACATCATCGGTTACCTGAGACATCCACATGAGCAAAATAACATTATGACCTATGACACAATCCGTTGCCTTTTGAAGAGACAGCTGAGATAGATACCCTACAGCAAATCGAGTGCACTAGATAGATAGATACCTATGCTTCTGCACTTGCATTGACCTCTGATTCTGGGATTCAGCTCCTAACAGCTCTGTTAGCTGTCTGCATGTGAAACAGGCTTCTGGGTTCCCAGTGTAGTCAGTTAAATCTAGAAAGATATATCTCAGCTTCAGATAAGTGACTTTCTTTGGTAAATGCTCTCCAGCAACTAGGACTACACTGACTCTTAGGAGAGTGAGACACTGCTTACTCCAGACAGCTGCATTTTGGATCAGTATGTGAATCTGGAGCTGAATACGCGTTCAGCTGACTTCATGAGAAACTAAATTACAAGATAAAATGTATGTGCAATATTTATACTAGTGGTGGTGCAAGGAAATTAGATGAAGAAATCTGCTTCCTTGATTCTTTCTCTGCACCACTACAACTTAAGTTTTGTTACATCTGAAGCATACTGTAATGCCTGGTTGCTTACTCAAGCTTTGCTTTTAATGAAAGAAACTATTTTTCCTCATGTGTGAAAGTGAGAAGTTGTCTTTACTTCTGTCTGTATATGTTAAGACTTGTGACTTCATTGTTGGCCTTTTATAAAAATACAAATAAGTAGGTCTTCCTAAAAATACAGAACACTTAGTAAGGATGATTTCATAAAAATTATTAAAACCCTAACAAAAGGGAATGCAAGTTAGTCTGTAGCAACACTTAAAGCCTTTTGAAATCTTTCTTCTCTGTAACTCAGGATATGTTTCATGAAAGTAGAGCTTAGGGAGCCCAGATTCACGCGAGGTTCTATCTCGTAGTCAGACTCCTCTAGGTTCAATGAGATGGTGCATGTTTCTCTCCCATGCAGATTCTTAGGTGTCTCTAGATAAAAAACATCCTTTTTTGGTAAGGTTAGTTCTCAGGTAAGGTCAGGCTCAGTGCTTTGCTGATGGTTTCCAGATGGCTCAGAACACAGGCAGAGCTCACACACATCCTCCTACAAAATTCTACGTAGATGTGACTTCATATGTGTGTTGAATCCTCTGGGACTAGAAATGAGTGATTTCACAAAAGTATGAAGTATTCCTTGTAAAACTATTTCTCTGCACCATTTCGAGAGTCGTGTATTTACTTATCACCACGAGAACGCTATTTTAGAAACCCTTGGCTTTGTAATGAATAGAACGCTATGGAAGAAGGACAACTTTCATAATTAAGGTCATTGTCTTCCTCCTGTAAGAGTCACCGATCCTCTGATTTCCTCATGGTTTTTGTGCTGAAAAACTCGAAGGATTTAGGAAACTAATTTCTGTGCAACTTGAAAAGAGGGACAAAAGCAATCCCCCATCCTTCCTCAGGTTTGTGAATAACAGCTGTAAGAATCTGCACTCTAGCTCACATCCTACAGAGAATGTGATCTAATTCAAAAGTCTGAGACGGAATTGCTCTCTCTTCTCTTGGGATTGCCGGGGAGCAACTTCTGCCCACCCATGTCCAAGAAGGATGTGTATTGGCAGGGGATGGGGGGACAATTTTCTGGGATGAAGTAATTATGTGCTTGCTGGCTCTTCCCTCCCGCGCTTTTTGTACAGCAATATTCAATTATGGAATACTTTTCAAAGAATAACATAAAGAAAGAGTTAACTACTGTTTAGGAGTTGAGGAGACTGTAGAGTGGGACATAAACCAATTTTGCTGTGGCACTATGCAGTGCAATAAGGAAACTGGAGAAAATACACATCTGAAACTCGATCAGTGATTTATCTATGAGGTGGTGCTGCCTCCTTAAGCAAAACCAATAAATATTCCCAGGCTAACCACAACTCTCAGTGGTATTTCAATGAATGCTTCTACTTTTCTTTATAACTCTTCCACCAATTTTTATTTTTGCAGCCATGTTCTCACATTCAAACGAACATAGCTTTTGCAGCTCACATCACATGGGCTGGAACACAGATATTGCAGATGTTCACATTGCCAACATATTTAGGACATAGAAAGACAACAGAAAAATCTGTTATCTGCGTCAGTTTAAGAGTGTTATCATAAGGGAACATAGTTTTTCCTCCCAAATACTATTCAATGCATCTTGCTGGCAGGGGAAATTAATTTTCCAAACTCAAGTCTTTAAAGGATATTATTTTTTTAATAGGAGCGTCTTTGAGATAGAACATATGCCCCTGTTTCTCTATCCACGCCATAAAATGGTTTTGCCATTCATCACAAATAGCTGTTTTTTTCCTTCGAAAGTTTTTATAGAGCCTGCCTCTGTATTTTAACTGTTCCTGACACAGTGAATCCACAGTCCCAATTATGGCTGTGGACTGCAATACAACCGTAACACAAATGATAAATAGAGTCCTTGTGCTTATCTGACTTTTTAAACATAACTTTCAAAATACAAAGAGGTAGGTGGACAGAATTATTAAGCAGGCTGTCTGTAACTGCCCGCTGAACTATTCAATTCATACAAAAGATGGGGAAATCTAGCAGAAGATGTAATCCTTAACCTTCATTTAGTACAGCATAAGGTTACATGATTCTACTCTGCATTATTATTGCATAGCACAAAAGTATGTACAAATGTGAGGTCCTAATGTTTATGGAAGGTCTGTCAGGCCTCCACAAGGAATGGGTGTTTTAGGCCCCTACTGCCCCCCTGAAATACCTTCTATACCCTTGTCAGTCAAGTTTGTGAAAGTGAGATAGCTAAAAGCTGAACAATGCAGTCCAGTAATTTCTTCTAAGTCATGTGTGATGGACAATTTAGAGATGTTTGCTTATGATAATATGCGTGTTACTGACAGAGCACCAGACTGCTGATTGACAGCAGTCAAACATAAAAAATTACAGCAACACATACTCTTTGAAAGCTTCTTTGCTTAATACTAGTTAAGATGGCTAATAAATATTTCCAAAACAACCTTCATTTTGAAGACAGGGATTAAAAATGGGGAATTCTGCAGCCTATGGACTTCAGTAAGATTATCTGAATGAGTACTGTTTGCCTGGTTGAAGATGGCAGTTTTGTGTCCTGGCATTTCATCGTATCTGCATATTAAGGGTTTTATAGTGAAACTTAGTATCTTTCAAGACATCTTGACCTATACGTAAATGGAATGGCCAAAGCCAAGGAGAAGAAGAGTAACAGCTCCCAGAAAATTTAGTTTAGTTACACCACAATGCATGTGTCAGGCTAACAGTCACAGTTCGAGCCCACAGCACCACACAGTTGTTACCTAACAGAATCAGGAGATGGAGATATCCAGTAATTTGGCTTTGGCTATGGCTATGGCGGTTTTGATTTCACTATGTGGTCTTAGAAACCCTCATCGTAAAGCCTTATGGTAGCAGCAGATCCAGACGTTAATTAACCACTGAATTATTCTAATGCGATTGTGGAGAAAGATACCAAAATGCCTTGGGAAATCAAACAGCATCCTCAGAGAACGGCAGACATACTATTTACATGGGATTATGTTTTTTCTATAAAAGAGAACAGAACCTAAATATACTAAAACTCATGTGAAATTAATTTTCAGAAATGTTTCGCTGTATAGCATTATAGATCACGGTGTACAATGACACCCCAGCCCATAAAGCCACCTTCATTAGGGCCTCTCTCCTATGGCACCATCCTATTTTCAACTAACAGTGCTTTCAGATGAGCCAAAAAGGGGTACTTTGCTCCCACCATTACAATTTCTGCTCTTCTTTTCTTTACCCTTTTCAAAAACATGAAAGCATTGGATTGCTAATTACTTTCATCCAGCCTATAGGAAAATTAGTTTATCTTCCTGATCAAAGCAAATTAGGCAGATCATGGCTGATTAGAATGCAACAGTAAAATCTCCATACTTTCTATTCCACCCCCTTTTCTCTCAGAAATAGGGCCTGTGTCAAATATGTAGGTATTTCCCACGGCCAGTCTGGACTCTGTTTCCAACAGGCTCTGGGGCTGGGACAATGGTTCTTACACAGACACTGAAGTTCTTTAGTTCAGTCATTGTGCAAGGAAAGAACTGGTAACCCCTTAGCTAGTATTTGATGAAACATCTAGATTTACATATTTCCCTAATTGCATTTTTTGAATGTGAGTGAGATTTATCTGACGAGAGTTAAATGCCTCCTTTATTCTACTACCCAAAATACAAACCTATGCTCTCCAGGCAGAGTTGCCTTTGGTTCTGATCCCAAGCATTAAAATTTTGGTTTTCACTACAGTGGGACAAAGCAACATTTACCTTTACTTCTCAAAGCATAATCTGAAGAATGGCTTGGCTAGCTGCTTCCCAGGTGGCTGCTGCATTACATTGCAAAAATGAATACCATTACTCCTTCTAAGTAACTGCTTTAAGCAGAATTTTCTATCACTCTAGTATTTTACTATTTACTTTTTAGCCTTCATAACTCATTTCCCTTCAATTTGTGTTCTACGGCTTTAATAGATGAAAGCCAAGCTATACTGCTACTTTATTTATAACCAATTACTATAAATTAACAGTAAATCTCACATTTAGCTCCATTTAAACATCACTATGCAGCTGCCCATTTGAAAATAAAATGGTTGCCTTCTTTCACTTCAGTGGGCACAATACAAAACATCCATTGAGCTTTTCCTTTATCGCAGCTGCCAATGCCCAGCCGACTTTTAACAAACCAACCAAGCGGAATAACAATGCAGCTGCAACATTTTATGGTATTTCTGTTAGTTCTCTTTTCAGACTGAAGGTGTTAATTAGGAGTCAAAGAATACAACCCTGCCAGCTTTCTTTCACAAACTATACACTGGCCACTGCAGTTTTCAGAAGAAAAATAAATCTAATAAAGGGACAAAAATGTTGTTTGTCACACCAGTAATGTCTATTTAAGACCCTTTGATCACAAGCTTCTTATGTAGTCTTGTCAGACAGGCTGAAAATATTTTTTCCTCTCTTTTCTCCATTCTTTAGGCTTTTCTGAATACTGATTCTAGGGTTGTCTGGAAAGGTGAAAAACCCAGGAGTAACAGGAATGCTTTACAGGTTAAAATGACTTGCTGAGCAAGACAGCTTTAAATCAAATCAAATCATAATTGTTCACTTTTCTGGTTCAAGTGTAAGTTGTTTTGAAATACAAATGATCTGTTCCAGTTATGTAGTTTACTAATTCTGCATATCATTTAGTATTTCAAGGATTTAAATATAGGCAGGTGTTTTAATATTAATACATCCAATTGTTTTGTGGAATCTCATTTTAAACCATTAAAAATGACAGTTTACAGGATGTTGTGAAATATCCATTACATACATATATTAACATGAACCATGCAACATATATTTGATATTTTACTTACACTTATTAACTCTAATTGTATTAGAGTATCATATATTCAAAGGTATCAGTGTGAAGACATTACCTTTAATCTTTAGTCAAAGTTAAAACCTTAAAATAGGTTTATGAAGTTAGCACAACTGAGAATTAGTCAAGCTTGCTAGCTCACCCAGCAAGAGCTTTCACTGTTAAATGCACAAATCATGCCAAAATCCATTAATCCTGCCAGGGAATGGCAGAAAGAAGCTCTGGTTGTTGATTTAATGATAATGAATTGAACAGGCTCTTAAGGCTACCTGCAGAGTTTTCTAAACTATAAAACAAATAAAGTCAGTTTTAAGAAACACTTTTTACAGAAGTGTATGTAACAGTGTTCTTTGCCTTAAACACTATGTCAGAAAAGCAAGGTTTTAAAACACAATTCTACTTATCTTGCTACGGATTTCATATAGTTACTGATAACGATATATATATAATGTGATTATAAAACGTATTTGTGGCATTTGCTATTTAGTATTCAGGAAAGACAGAACTGGCTTGAAAATGTTAAAACACAAATCTTATTAACAAAAAAATATTCTGATCAGTATCATCATGTTGTACATCTCATGTAAAGTGCAGTCTCTGGCTACTGTAACAGACGCACAATCAGATAATTCATAGGTACGTTTTCTTTAGTGCTCCAAGTGTACCATTTCTTACATTCCTGAATTTTAGAAAAGTGAAACATAAAATTGGAGAATGGTTTAAGTTTTTTAGAAACATAAACATGTCTACCTTTTGGGGTTTTTTTTGTGAAGTGATATATGAGACGATAACCTAGTAAATGTGACTGCTGTATTTCTGTCTGGTTTACTTGTTGAACATTGGTTGGCGATGCAGAATTTGGCTTGATCTTCAAAGTATGCAATGGCAGGTGGGAGGCAGAAGAAAATACTCCCTTGCTGCATATGGAATAAGGTAAAAACAGCAAGTATATTTGAAATTGGCTGCTGCAACCACTTCTTACAATTTTTCTGTTATTGCATGATAATAGTGCCACAGTGTCTAAAAGAATGAAATTATTATTGTAGAAAGATGTCACACAAGCCACACTGCTCTCCAATAGGGTTAATAATTATTAGAGTCTTGTTGCTAATAATTTGTTGAAGTTCTGCTCTGGGTGATATATTTCATAGCTATTTCAGGGTAAGGTGGCATTTTCAACTGTAAGCTCATGTCTGATGAGTCTTCTTTCACTCTTGTTAAACATGGTCTTGTGTGGTCTATAGGCTAAGGATATCTGTATCTTGGGTGAGCTTTGCCATTAAGCAGACAAAACATTTTACTTGTGGGTACTTCAATATGAAGTGGAGGGGATTTGTTTTTACAATTTTGGAAAAGTTTTTCACCCTGTCATTATTTTGAAATTATTTGGTGTATAAACTTCATATTTATTTGACTCACAAATTCAAGAACTGCTCTGCATGACTGTTTTTAATAGAGCTATGTCTGGGTGCAAAATTTTCTTTCAGTTTAGTACTAAATTGAACCACTGTAAATGAAGTCAAGTTCTCTGAGAATGTTTGCCTGCTCAGTTTTGCTGAATTTTAGACTCATCTGGAATAGTCTGAAGAATTGATATTGTGCCTGTTGTAAGCACCTCCAATGGAATTTTTACAAAATGTTATGTTTATCAACTATACCAAATTAATCAAGGTAAAAGACTTTTGCTAATGCCCACAGGAATACAAGTAAATCAAAGATGAGAAAATTCCATCCCTATCATTTTCTCTATGTTGATTCTTGCATTGAAAACTGCAATGGTACAAGAGTACTTGAAAAGTTTTCTACTCCCCTTCAGTTGCTCACTGTACTCTAAATAAGTTGTCCCTGTCCCTTCAGCTGCGATGGTTCAGCTGTTTCTGTGGCTACATTCTAAAACAGATCAGTGAAATGAGATATATATTTTTCAAAGACCAGAAATGTGTTTCTTTTTAAACTGGATTATTTCACAAATCTGCTTAGGAGCATGGCCCAACAAACAGCTGAGTCAGCACATCTAAAAGAGACAAAGCCTAGAGCTGGGAGGGTGGGAACAACTGGCTTCGAGGGGGGGAAAGCCAACATGAACATCTTAAACTGTCTCTGTTGCAGAGGGACTCTTAATATGGAAGCACATTTTCTTCTGAGTTTCCTATTCCAAATTCAATCTTCCAGAAAATTCTGGACTATCTTCTTCCAATTCTGTGAATTCAGAAACTTAACTAGAAAAGACAAGCAGCTGCTATTCAAGGAATTCAGCTGCAGAAAGCAAGTTCTTTTCCCAGTGCTCTGCCCTTCTAAGTGAAATTAGCAATTGTTCTTGAGCTGGAGTGTCAGGAGTCACCACTCATGCTGGCACCTTGGAAGTTCACTTTTGGTGGTCTACCCTTCCTGAACTGTTTTTCCTCATAGATCTAGCAAGTATGTTTCACAGCTTGGAGAAAAAGTCCATTTTGGTTTCTTATGCTTTTGTATGAGGAGATTCTGTGCTGATGAGACCAGAAAAGAAAGTGTATAGATAAAACATATCAGAAAATAAATATAAATGAGGCTTTTCCTGCCCTCTTTCTCATCTTTTTCACTAAACCACCAATGTTATAAGATATCATGACCTACCCTCAAGTACAATCATTGGACTGAACCCAAGATACCCACTACATCCTCATTCTGTTGTCCTTTCAGGCACAGTAATTATAGCAAAAGAAAAAAACTGGATCTCAAAGTCAGCTTCTGCAATGGCACTGTTTTTGAAGAAACAATCCTTTTCATAATAAAGACATTCCTGTAATAATAAAACTATCAATATTTAATACTTTCAAAAGCACTCTATTTGTATCTGCAAAAACTGTTGCCTTGAGGCAGCTGAAATAGTATTTTGACAGCATTTAGAAAGGGTCAGTGTGCTCTCAGGAATAAGAATATTCACAAGTATATTAAAATACGATGGAACACAGGGATTTGTTTCCACTTGTAAGGCAGCAGTTAAATATCCTCCAAAGCAGCTAGGCGTGGTTGCTGTTAGAATGAGATTCAGATTTAACCACCTTAGTCTGATCCATTTTGCAGTCTTGTATTTTGCCCTTCAGAATACAGGTTGCCTAATAATTCAGCTCTGATTTTTCTTGGTTTAATTGCTTTATAATTTGTAGATTCTTCAATAATTTGATTCTATTTTATCAGAGCTTACACAGTTCACTGTGATAACAAGATTTTCAGATTTGTTTGACAATAACTATTTCCACAAAGAGGACAGACCTAGGAACATGACAGAAATCTAGTCAGTGATCTAAGGATCAGATTTAGACAGTTGTCTTGTTCTCTACTGCCTGTACACTTGGTCAATCAGTGTTGTTGTATAGGTTTACAGATTTCCAAAGTGACTGCCAGGTACATCCAAATTACATAGCATATAGAAATTGATGTAAAAATTAATATTCCAAGGCCCAAATATTTGCCAGAACCTCTTTCCCAGCCTGTATACAGGCACATGCAAAATCTGTATGTGTTCCACCAACTGAAACTTAGAATGGAAATAATCTTCATCTTATCAGTCAATGTCTTAAAAAGTGTGAGATGTAATTCAGACCGAATAGCTAGAAAAATCTTACAAAAACCCTCTTCCTGGATCCGGAACACTAAGCTTGAAGAAAACTTTGTTTTCCCATGTAAGGCATCTCTTTCCTACTTTTAATAGCCTGAAGACGGTAAGGATAGAGGTCTTAAAAGATGTATAGGTACTCAGAGGTGCAGATTGCAAACACAGACTTACTAGGAAGGGACCAGGCACTGAGCAGATGATATGCAGGTAACAGTCCCCACAGTTGGATTGCCTGATGTCACACCAGTCACACCATGATCTGTCTTTCCTTTCAAACACAAAACAGGTAGGTCTGCAGCTGTATCCAGAAGTATGTAAATGCCAAACTCCTATGAATACAGGATACCTTGGTATCCAAGGAAAAAGTTAATGTATAACAGAACTTCAAAAGTTCCACTTTGACAGAATGAGAGATTCAAATACTGAGGAAAAATACACTAATTTGTATATCTTTGTGTATTTTACACTTTAAGGGCAAGACTTAATGAGTGTATGGAGGTTCTGCACTATAGAGAAGCACTGTAGCTGAAACCATTAGCCTTAAGATGCACACATTTGCATTAGCCTGCATTTGTTTATGTCTCCAGAAAACATAATATGTATAATAAAACCGATCATTTTACCAGAGACCTTTACCTAGAACTAGCAAAGCTTGTAGTTATATTTTAGGTCTTCTAAATGTGAAACTTTAAGAACATAGATATAAGCTTTTTAAGATCCAAGAAAGATCCATTTCAACTACTGAACTAAATCGATAGTTCTGACAGATCTTCACGATTTTTCACAGAACTGGGGAATAGTGCTTCACTGACCGAGCTGTGGATCAGTCCGAACGGGGCTCACTTGCCTCTAAGTAGCCCTCTCAGGACGAGGCAGACAATGGCATACAGCAAACCTCCTCGGAAGCCAGCGAAAGACACTTACATTCTTTGCTTGACAGTTCTGACTAGTGGACCAGTTCCCAGGATATCTATGAGCTGACTGTTTTTCTAAAAAGCAGCCTTAGGCCTTTTCTACTTTCTTTGTAAGCTGTGTTGCTGTTCTAAGTAACCTACAAAGGAAAATATTTGAAAATGGAAAAGGTACTTCTAGCCATGCCTGCCAGGCCTGGATTTTAGAAACAACATAAACTCTACTCCAGTAGAGTATCCCTTACTGAATTCTTCTTAAGCAGTATCTTTCAAAGTCAACTGCATCATGTGCTTTGTGAAATATTGAGAGAGTAGCATGACGTACAGAACTAGGATTAAAATCAACGTTTTATTGATTTTAATATCACTCAGCCTTGTGTATATATTTACATGGTGACATCTCAAACTTGTTTCTCTACAGCGAGAAACTTAAGTGTTAATTATTTAGAGAAAATTGCAGGTCTATTCCATGTCATATGTTTGAAGACATTGTTTCATGGCCTAACATGTACTTTCATTTGTCCAGATTCAATTTTTATCCATCAATACTGTGTCTTAAGTTAATATGTTAATGCTCAATATATGACATTAATGCAATCTGTGCTCCAAGTGCTTTACAACAACCTTAAAATTAGTTTATGATCTCATGCCAGCAGTAAACTTAACCATCATCTTGCCTATCAGAACATTTAATTATGAATTTTTACTAAATCTGTCAGTCAGAGACCACCTGTCAACAACATTATTATAAATATGAAAGAAATAAAAAAATATTCATAGGAAATGAAACTCTTGCTTTTACATGAGCTGCATTGTCTATTCTGATGGATGATGACGTAAAAGGAAAGACAGATATTTGAATGTTGCTGGGGTTTCTTTCTCCACACTGAAACCCCTGTGCACTGAGATCAATCTGTGTGTGCAGTTATTTCTTTACACTTGCCCTGACACATGACAAAATATTAAAAAACTGTCTTTTTTAACTAGAAGTGAAAAACTTGCATATATTGCATCATTAAAATACTTACTCAAGAATGATATGCTCTGAAGCAGCACTGTAGAATCATCTTAGTATGCAACTTCAAAGCCTCTTTCTCATACTATAACTACTGAGAAATTCCACCTCATATTTCATCTTCATCAATAATGGTGCCATAGTGCATAAAGAAAAATTTCGAGCTCCCTTTGTTCTGTGTCGTCCTTCCCACCTGCTGCAGCCCTGGGCTGTTTCTTTCGGGTCAGCTTACACAGTCTTGAACCATGCGTTCCCGACATGCACCCAAGATCACGGCAGCAGCAACAGGCCTGCTCTAACTGCACCCAAGTGGACTGACTCAGGCGTTTCCCTGTAACACTGTTTGAAGACCTCGGTTTGCCTAATAAGCCGGGAGCTGCTCGAGATGTTAAACGGCATACAAATACACTAGTTGCTTTGTCCACTCTTCAGACCCATCTTCCAAGAGCCACATTAGCTAGAAATGGTCCAAGGTATTTCACTGTGAACGGACTTGATAGCACAGAGGAACACTCGGATTAATGTCTAAAACCTGCTAATAAATGTTAGATTACCAAATGTTTTAATTGCTGAAATTGTTTCTGATAAATGACACCATTTTACAGATAGAAAACAAACAAAACGCTTATTTAATGTCTGATTTTTTTTTCACGCTCTTACAGCTAGCCATGTATTTCATTTATCTTTAATGCCAGTAGTGCTATTACTGACTGAAAGAATAGAGACATAATGCCTTGCTACTAAGGTGTATTTTTTTTCCCCTTTATGTCTTTCTGTTATTATTTTCCTGTGGCTAGGACAGCCATCCATTTACCAAATTTATACCATTACATGATGATACACAGGGTGCTTATTTTCATTTTGTCTAATCTTGATCAGTACATATTGATTTAACAACCACCTTAATGCTCCCTTATAAAAACTGTGAACACTTTAATGGAAGCTCTCCATGCTGAGATAATCACAACCACTAATGAATGTCATTTACAATTAATTATTATTGTGTGTACTTAGGTAATTATTCATTCACCAAATATGAAAACCAAATCTGTTTGTGTACACAACATATGGTGATATTTGGATAAAGAGTGAGTAATTTCCCTTAGATTAGACTCACCATGACCCAACGGAACCCTCTACAATAAAACTGTGACATATCAGGAGCTCAATCCATATCATCAAAAGGAGTTTCAGTTTTAGCTTCATTGGGAACCAAATTGGCTCATAATTCGTTTTCACAAACCCTTATCAGAATAGATTAAACTAACAACATGTTGAGAGCATGCAGCATTTCCCTATATACTTCCCACACAGAGATAAAACACTATAAATAATACCATCCAGTGAATCTGGATATTACAAATTCCTTGTGAAATCTGATGCTCTTACAGCGTGGCTCTGTGGTCAGGCAGGCAGGAACATAGAGCTACATGACTGCAAGATGCTGTATCCATGGTTGAAGATAAATGTAGAAAACTGACCACATCTGGCTTCAGGTTTATGGGATTCCTCACAAATTGACCAGAGTCAGCCATTGAAGGCAGAACAGCGGAGGCACCAACATGTACAAAAATGTGATTTGATAACTCTCTTTGGTATGACAGTTCTTTCTGTCTATGATAAACAGAATGCATGTATCACAGTGCTGTGTTAGCATCCTCCAAAAAAGTATGTTGCTCTTTTCACTGAATGCTATCAACAATGACAACAAAAAGACTGAAAAACAAAAGAAAATCCCTCCTTCCTCAAACTGCTGGAAAGTCTGTACAGTCGACCATGATTCCCTGACACAACACAACACAATTCTCCTGACAGAGTCTACATCCTGACACAAACAAGGCAAAAATGATCATTTGGCTGCATGCTTAAAATCTTTTTTTCTAAAAAAATGTTGTTTTTTATTTATTTCAGAAAGACAGACATCATGAACAATAATGGCATATTAGAGAGCTGGCACATTAATACTGAAGTGAATTTTAATTAATTTTAGTTAGGTTAATTAATGCTTTTCCAAAATCTTCGAATTTTGCAAATTAAACTTATTTAAGCAGTACCAATTCCACAGAATTAAGTTAGTTCCATTAGTATAAGCAGAGCAAAAACTACCTGAAGTCTTTCTTGGCTAAGTCTATTAAATTACACACATGGAATGATATGCAGAGATGAATCTGGCACTGGGTCCATTTCTATAATGATTTATTTTAAATACCCCATCCAAATAACCTAAGAAATACTTCTGCTATAAAATTCTTCCACATATATCTGTTTCTACAGAATGGCTTTTTCTATTCCAGATGAAAGTTTTTCACCTTACCAGTATTCAGGAAGCATTTATTTTATTCTAAAAACATGTACTTCAAAATTTCAAGAATGTGTTCAGCTATGTTTTGTACCGTCTCTGGCCTTCAGGCAGATAGGATGTTCCAAGATGCTTGTCCTGCCCTTTCTTTTCACATCTTCTGTCTTGGCCAGAAAGAAGTAAAGTTCTGGCACTCAGCAGTTCACACTACTCTACATATGTACAGGCAACAGGTAAGAGGCAACGTGAAGTCTCCATATGCTGAGGAACTTACAGCCTTCCCAGATGCTTTTCTCAGATGATCAACTTTCACATTGTCCTTTTTCAGTGCTAGGCCTAAATAACACCATGTGAACTCCTTATTCTGCCCAATTACTCTTCCACAGTGCCCCACACTCAATTTTTAATAACACCCAGCAGCAGTACTGCAACCCCTTACTTTTCACCCCACCACAACTATGTATTTAGACCTATCTCCACTAGTGCCAGTTAGTCACAAATGTCTCCGATAATTACCATGCCAAGGTAACTGTGCCCTACAAAGTCTTATTGCAGACACATGCCAAAAATGTAAACCATGAATTGCATTACTGCTCCTTCTCCTGAGGGTTTAAAATCAGTTGAGCTGCCTGATGAGAGCCACAGTTCACTACTCTATAATACAGGCGGATTCCCAAGCTACCTGGATCTTCACAATATAGACAATTGCTTCTCTGTTATCTTCCTGTAATTGTGTGTGCCTGTTACACATTAAAGTCAATATAGTGAGGCTTTATGCAGGGACACTGTAGGACTGGAATTTACTCCCTGAGACCCTTGTCAGGTCACAAGGTTGAACCTGCACTTCTTCTGGCCCTCTTCCAAATCCTTGTCTTTGCACAACTTCAGCATGAGTGCAGGCAATACTTCCATATTGCACCAAGCATATGGATCCTGTATTTTCTTGTCAGCAGGTCAAATATTGCTTTCAGACACCTGCATAGACTTCATGTGTTCCAATAAGAATCTTATATATCAGAGAGTTCAGCCCACATAAACCGTCATGAGCAAAACTGAAAGGCAGACATACATCCTTATGAAGAAAAGAAAATCCTTTGGGATTTCACCTTATTTTACCATGTCATACTCATAATTAGCACTTCATTAAGTGTTTTTAATCTACAGATCTCCAGCATTTATCAGCCACTACCAAATTAAGTCAAACTCAGATGTAGGTAGTTGTTTTAGCCACCACATATATAGAGTAAAACTACAGAAAAGTTGCCTGATTTGCTTCAATTTGTAAACTACTTCATTACTGTGTCCAGGAGCAGAACTCAAAGGTCTCACTACCTAGATCCCAGCTATAGCTATCTGATCATACTCCCTATTGCCAGAAGCCGTTCCTGTCCTTCGTCATGCTTCCAAAATGGAAAGGGCAACCTCTGCGAACCAGGGTGTTGAAGAAACTTTGGTTTCTATGCCTTCATACAGATGAATGTCATTTCTGGACACAGGACAACTTGGTCTGCACCCCACCACAAACATAACTGCAATCTCATCATGTGCGAGACCAACAGGAGAAACATTTAATTTCTGAGGCAGCCTCCATGCCAAGCTGATCAAGGATAAAAGACCCAAAGGCAAGTTAATCATCAAGGTGGTTCAGAACAGGTAACTTTCAGTGATGGGTGAGAGAGAACTTTGTCTTATCTTACTTGGTTCCTTTGCCAGCTATGACCTACTTCTCCCCTCAAGGTACACAGAGACTCATTTACAAACTCAGTGAATGCCAAATCAGTGCAGTTACACTTCCCTTAATGCTGACATCATCTCACATCTGTTCTCTCATTCTCTTAGACTAGCATTTATATTATCACAGGATCCAGAAGACATGGTATAACTGGCATCATAAGATGCCTACTGCTGCAGAAACAAGGGCTAGGAAAGTTTTATTTCTGTGTAATACCAATGCTGTCCATCCTCAAGCAAAGCAGATGGAACTGTATGATAAAGGAACTAACAGCAAAAACCTGAAGAAAATAAGAAGTAGTAGTACTAAACACCAGCCTTATTTTTCTACCTCCTACCTCCCCTTCATAAATACCAACACAAAATCATTGTACACTTTTCATGAGAAAAGTTGTATTGCACAAGCACAAAAAAAATCATAAGACTTAAAGAGTTAAGTTTATACACAATCATTATACAAATTAAGTCACAATCCAGCAAATGCTGCTGCATTACTTAAATACCTAATGCTTACGTTTGGTAACATTAGTAAGCATGGCTACTCTCAATAAAAAAGAAAGCATTTATTCAAGTGTCTGCAAAAGAGAAGAGAGATTTTGTGTGGTGGGAGCTATAGTTGTTTGCACTGCTTTAGGCTGATAACATACATTTTTTAATTGGTCCAAAGCCTATCTATACCCCCCCCATAAACACACAATATCATATCTCCTGTACAAAAAGACTATACTATTATACTATAATGCAAAAAGTTTTAGCAATTTTTTATCAAAACCATGTCCTTAAAATTACTTAATTGCAATTATATAACTTAATACCGTTGAAAGACAATGTGTTCCAGATTAAACTAAATATTCATTTTACATAAGCTTTTGAAAAATTTTGAAAGACAAACTTTTAAACAATCTGTGATATACATAATGCTTTAGGTTGTGTAATGAGACAGTGTAGCAGAACATCTTAGTGATATTCCACACAAATGAGTTGATAATTGGGGAAGGGGATAATTGTTTTAGAATTATTCAAGGCCTTGATCCAACAAACATTTGCACATGTGATTTCAGTGGAACCATTCCTGACAGTAAAGTTAAGTATCTGGATAAGTATTTGCAGGACTGGAGCCAAATCATACAACTGGGCCCAAACGAAGAGCCCATTTGTTACCAATAAAATCTTAATTTGGAAGAGGCTGATTATTATAATTATCACTGTTGGATAACACTACACTTCAGAATTATTTTTTGCAGCAGTGTCTAGCCATGAAAATACAACCTGTCCTTTCTGGGATGGACCTTAGCACTGTGGCCACTGCCCCCAAAACCCAAAGCTCATAGCTAAAACTTAGTAAAACATAGCAAAATAATAAAACTGGAAGGTGATACAGAATGCACTGTCTTAGCAAAGGCCTCATCAAGCTGGGGACATGCTGTACCACCTCCTGGGGATCCGCATCTGCTCAGAGTTCCAGGTACTGCTGGTGCCTAGTTATAACACTAGCTGGCTTGGGCTCCCTCAGCTTGAGTGATCACACCTCTCTGAGTAGCAGCTTACGGGTGTTTTTTTCATCTAAACAGCAAAGACACTCCAGGATGGTATTTCTACTTGGGTGCTGCTGCTTTAATACCCATTCCAAGGTCTCCAATTCAAAAATTCCAAGCTGTTGTCCCTAGGCTTTTAGAAAAAAAGCCTGCTTCTTGGGATAAAAACAGTGCTACCATGGGTTATTGTCATATATAGTCAAAGCTGTTCATTGTCTTATTTTTGTGCATTTGTCATTTCAATCTTGATTCCAAGAGAGAGAAGAGAGGGTAGCACTCCTTCAACAAGTAATGGTAACATTATTTCAGGCCCTACCGCTCCCCAATATTTATTTCCTTTATAATTCTCCAGGCATTAAAGTTATCACATCTGAACTGTACAGAAGTTTCTCAGGTCTCGCTGAACAGTACAGAGCATGTAGCATAAGGATTTGCCACATGAATTGCTAAATCTCTGAGAAGTAAGCATGCTTTGATCACATCTCATTCTTTTTAGAGACGTTAGGGTATTTTCTTCTAACTGAAGTCTAAAGCTATTTTGGTATGTCAAAAACACCACATCATCTTCTGCCCTCAGTCATTTTGCTTGGAGCCCAAGGAACCACACATTATTTACCATGATTTTTACTGGAGAAAAAATGGGATCTGCTGAATAGTTCAAGGAAGGAAGTCAGGGAAAATGCCTTAAATTGTATTAATCAAGACCATGTAAATAACCAATCGAGAATTAAGCAAGCAGTGCATGTAGATGAAGTATTATCTTGGCCAACAAACAGAAAAAAAGAAAGCTATCTGGACTGCTGCAAAATTGGTAAGAATTTTAAGCATTTGAAAGACAAATGACATCGGAGAAAAGACTGGGTTAACAAGGGAGCACTTGAGGAAAGTCTAATCTCTGCTGGCATGCTGACTGGGAAGGTCAGCCCAGTGCACGCGTTCTCAGCTGGAGTCAGGCTCCCTCTGCCCGGCCAATTGTCCTATGCACTTCAGGTACCAAACCAAACTGAAGGTGCCTTCACCCCGCCAGCTCCTTATATTCTACTAGCTTAAAGACAGCTTCCTTTTCCCTGTCATTTTATGCAGCGTTTCCACAGAGACAATGCTACAGAGGGGAGAGGTAATGTGTGAGTGCCTTTTTCCCACTTCTTAGCACCATGAGGCTCTTTAGGAAGCAGTGTAGAGTTATTTTTAGCACTGTATTTTCAAGTGGGAAGAGTGACATTCTCTTCTTAAATACATTTTTAATCCAAATTTTTCCCAAAGAAACTAACTTTGAGTTGACACACACTGTTTAGAAATTTAAAGCAAATCTCTTGAAAACTGGCAAACATGGACTTTAAATAGTTTGTTACTTTTTCAGTTTTTATGTACTTCTAATTCGACTATGCATACATTTTACCTTTGCATACCTACTATCGCCATGAGTAGAGAGGAAATGACCTGCTTTCTTTTCAAAAGGGGGATTTAACACTAAATTCTAAATCCAGAGCCTGGATTCACCGTCATCCTCAAGTGGGACAAGAATCAGATTATTAACTGAAACCACATGGCATTCATTTAATTTATTTCAACTAGAAAGGCACAACAATGGTTTAAAGAGTTTGTAGCTATGTAAAGAAGTACTTTCTAAGGAAAGGTAGACATTTTACTGACTACCTAACACCTAAATCTTGTGAAGGGATCTGGGAGTTTTAAGACACTTTATAAAGCTTACTTCTTCATAAGAACATACCTTGTTGTTTGATCTCTTTGAAAAACAATGGTCATTCCCAAGACACCTTAGATGAAGGTGCAGACAAAACTTGAGTTTGTTCTGTGAGATCAGGACCAAATAGGGTAAAGTTACCCCAAAGGGTTGGTCTTAACGTTTTTGGGTTTCCTGACACAGAAACAACTATCTTATTTCCGAAGTGTAATTAATTTCTGGGAATATACTTTTTAACTTTCAAGAAGTAAATATTTTTTTCTCTCAAATTCTTTGTGTGGTAGTTTTGGGGTTTTTTTGTTTAGTAGTCTTAAACACTTTCAGATACCCTATAGAGTTTTGACTGTGCTCTACAGGAATATTTATCATCAAATACAATATTATGGCAACGAATGAAGCAGAAGGCCAAAATTTATTTGAAGACTAATGTATTAGGAACCTTATAATGTGCATTGACTTCTTCTTCATAAGTTTTACCGTAACACTATCAATGTTATCACAATTTTGAAAAATATTTTTTCTTAATCAATTATTTCTATGAAAAATTAAAAATTATATGAATCAGATTTTCCCAAATGTTACTGTGCTTATTTACAAGGTATTCAAAATGAAACATTTTAATAAATAACACACCCCAAAATAACTCATTAAGTAAACAACAATGTAAAAGGCAACATACCATATGCTGCAATATTTACGCTTGTATGCATGCATGTCTGTCAATCTAAGATGGTAACACTATGAAAATATTCCACTTAATATTCCACTTAAAATATTCCACTAAGTTTATAATTGAGAGCTTTTGATTACAAAGAACACAGCATCTGAACTGTTAGACAGCCCTGGCATTTATAATCAATTTACTTTTCTGTGCTATCCAGGCACATAATAGAGACCCTACAAGTCTTTAAGAGCTATCTTCTTTATTGTTATCACATCAGATATGAAAACAGATTTTTTTTATATTCATCATACTAAATATTCTTGAACAGGAGTTGCCAGATTTTACACTATTTTTAATGAGTAATTATTTAGGGGAAGTAGGGTGAGCCTGTGGTTGAAGAATGGAGTTAGGATAAGGCATTCTGGCTTTAATTACTGGCTTTGTCATGAACTTTAACTTTGAGCAAGCCCTTCTGCCTCAGTTTTCCACATCACAGTAGATGGTAACAATATTTCACTAACTCACAGGTTTGGTTTGAGAATTAATGAGGGTCCCATGTGCAAAAGACCTGTAGATCCTGGCTGCTTCTTTTCAGTGTGTACTGGTAGGAAAGTGACATGTTCTTAATTTGAAACAGAGACTCAGTGCTACCCTTCACCAGCACATGGAATTCACATTTATGTCAACAGGAATTGCATTAAATACATTGAGTACATTATTTAACCTAAAAGTAAATGATGAAAAAGGAATGGAAAGAAACTCCTGGATTCTCCTTGTCTGCTTTTAAAAAGTCCAACCATTCATGGCAGCAGACACATAATCATAAATAAAAAGATTTTTGATGGGAGGCAAGAATTGCTGCCTGGGAATATAAATGAGAATGCAGAAATGTGTAGCAGGTCCATCTGTAGACTACATTTAGCTCTGCTGCAAGAGCACTGTCATAAAAAACATGCAAAATTCAGTCACCATAATATATAATGCTCTGTACACATTTGTCCCAACATAAAACAAAACCTTAACGGCTTTGGCATTTCAACTTTTCACAGTTTCCAGTGCACACCACGAAAAGATTTACCTTTTTTTTTTTTTTTCCCTATGCAATCCAGGTAAGATAAAAATGAGAGAAATTTAGAAAAAAAAATCTTTAAAAGCCCAAACTCAACACAAGGTAGTACCACAGAGCATTTTTGGCCTAATAGGTCTACGGTGCCGGAACAGAATTGACTAGAGAAGATGTTTTTTTTTCTGCTGGAAAGAGGTTAATGTGAGTACATAGTTTAAATCTCCTGGTTTGATCTGAAGTAAAAACTGTCACAGCATGAAAAGACATTTCTGTTTTTCTGGGGAAAAAAACCCGAAGGAGCATCTTGTTGGCCACTACCAAGCTCAGGGAAGCAAACATCTCGGTAAGAAGCCAGGCACGTTTTAGAATTTGCCATTGCTTAGCCATCTACAGAAAATGAGACTTGACAGTTCTTTACAGAAGGCAGGCAGGAGCTACAACTCTGCATATTTAGGCAATAATTAATCAATCCAAGGATAGCAGGATGGTAAATTTGGAAAAGGGTAAATGTAGTTGCCCACATGTATAAACCAGTCTTTTATACTGTTACACTGCCCGTATGCAATCTTCGTCACTTAAAAGCCTGCCTGTCCCACAGTGGGTGTTTTCTACTTCAGGGTGTACACTACTGAACAGCACAGAATTCTTGACTGGAGAAAAACATTCCCCTGCTGAAGGACAAAAGGATTTAAAAACAAAAATATGGACCAGATCACAATCCTATGGAGAAACAGGTATACTGGAGGTACATATCTTTTCAACAGCAGAAGACCACAGCAGTGGTATTTTGACATCATCATGCATAATTATGTTCTCCTTTTCTTCATAAAACAGTCATGTAGTGGGTTCTCTATAAAGTTTTTCCAATTTTATCATTCCTCCAAGCAACCATGAATTTAGGGCATCTACTGCTTGACACTGGGTATGTACGGCCTCAGTATGCCTTTATACCTTTGTTTATCAACAAAGGTCATGACTTCGCAAAGCACCACAAAACATTTTTCTGGAGTATACCAAAAATCCTGACCTGCTACTTTTGAAACCAGTGGCAGACTTTGTATGTGTCTTAAAGACTACCTTTATTACATACAGCTAAAGTTCTGCCCTACTGTAAACAGTCAATCACTAATGCTGACTCCTGCCTCTTAACGTTACTAACAGCTTTGACTTTGAAATGCTTATGATAAAATAATCTAAAACTGATCTTATTAAGATAAATTTGAGAACAGTATTTACATGCTTACTACTTAGAAAAGTCTTTCAGCTGCACATCCTCATTCTAAACCAATGCTGTTTTCACTAAAGTCTCTCCTAACATATACTTAGATTTTATTGGTTGCACTTCATTCCTACCTTGCTTACGTTGTCATGCTTATACTTCTCTTAGCAAGGCCATTTCTAGTTTAGTTTCACCTACTTTCTCAGATGCAACATATGTTTTATGTCCTTTGAAGTACAGTATTAACAGGACTGAGTTCAGAATTAGCACTTTAGTGCCCCAGACACACGATACTGTGAAAGCATCTTTACAGTAACCATAGTAGCAAGCATGTCAACAGCATGTCAAAATACACAGATGGAAAAGCACATTCAGAAGCTGACATACTGTATGCTGGATATGGAGGATAAGAATTAAATTAACAAGCAACTGGACGTGCATTTACAAAGATCAGTACGAGATCAGTAAGGAGGGCACTAAGCTAACGCTTTTAGTGCACCAACACTCTCAGCACACAAAACCAAGGGAGGCTAAACGATGACCCATCTGCCAAAAAGAAGGAAACAAAAAGTTTCCCCACGGTTTGGGGTGGTTTTTTTGTCCAAATTTTCTCCGTTCTCGCCGTCACTGTCCCCACACGCTGTCGTTCAGCGCGCCCGAGATGCAGAGGCGTTTCCAAGCACGGCGGCCGGCCCGGCGCGGCGGGGATGGCCGGTAAGGCGGGTACTCTGAGGCAGAGGTAGGGCTCCGGCGGGC
>NW_010525536.1:130483-133698 GCF_000687285.1 Phaethon lepturus | reverse complement strand
GATTCTGTGATTCTGTGATTCTGTAATATAAATGAAGATATGATACATGAACTCTGGATCAGGCTGTTCCTGGATAGAAGTTTGTTACCCTGTCAGGTTCGTAGTGCCCTTTGCCCTGTAGCATACAAATGATATGTTTCACTTGTGTATGCCGAGTGACTGTGTGTAGGCATATGCAGAAAGAATTTACTAAAGAGTGCTTCAGTATATGTTGAGATTGGGACGCCTTGGTGAAAAAAGATAAGTTTTTTTCACACCTTATGAAAATAGAAAGGTGGTTCATGAGGTATCATTTTAACTGCAATTACAGCTTTGACAGAGGGTATTTCTTATGTTGGTTGGACTGACCTCTTTCTAGCTTTTCACTGATTCCTGGGTGATAAAAATTACTGTGTATCCCTTGACTACCCTATCTCTTCATGTTTTAACATCTTCCTCTAACCTATGGTCTTCAGTGAGGCATTTTTAAAAATATTTCTGCAGACTGATGCTGATGTGTCTGCTTTGAATCTACAATACTTCCTAACAACATGCAGGTGGTTCTCAGGATGATTAACGTCTATGCTGCCTCTGTAGCTCAAGTACCAGACGGCAGCATTTGCTGAGAATATAAGAAAGCTCCAAAGGTTGGTGGTGGCCTTCTGCCAGGACAGTTTGCTTTTTAATAAGTATGCAAAAATGAACAAAACCAACCTCCTCTCTTGACATTTGTCATTGAATACCTATTTAATAGTGGTAGCTTGCTTTATTATTGTCAGAGAATTGTCTTTACTATTTATGACAAAATGTGCAGCTGAAAGCCCATGTCTCTGCTCCAGTGCAAAGCTTCGCATTTAATCTATTTCAGCAACAACCAGAAGAAATTACCTTTTGAAGATTCTGTGGGACAAGAAGTCTTTCCCAGTCAGTTACCTTTATGTCTTTGATAGTCCTGGAGTGTCTGTCACCCCATCTGCCCAGCCCCCCGTAGTCAGCAAACAGCACAAGTTAGACATAGCTTTTCTATAACAAGAGTTACTCAAGATAATATAATCTCAACTAATATGTTGCATAAAATTACTAAAAAAACTCAGCAAAAGTGAGAGATAGGTTGAATTAATCCACACAAAAATGTCTATTTACATCACACTGGGCTTTTTGTTTAGGACCATAGACACTAAATAAGATGTGGATAGGTGAACTGAAAAAGAATTATCAAGAAATTATTTCTGTTGTGCCGAATTCACATTTTTCTCTTGCTGACAAATTCAAAACTGAAATCTTCATATTATATGCAATAAAGTGGTATATTTATGATGCTAGCCATTTCTTCTCCGGTCTTTCTGCCAGTATCTTCTCTGAGTCTGTTGCAGTTCCTTAGTTCTTAAATTCAATGTGAAAGAGGAAGAGGCATATTTATATATTAAATTTATGGATTATGCTTAAAATTATGATCTGTTCCAAATAACCTTATCATAAACTTCTTTGAAAATGATCAGCACTGAGAGTTTTTAAGGACAATGATTGCAAACTTAAGCAATGAAGGGAACAATAATACTTGAGAAACAATTGTGGAGAGAGTAGAAGTCATGTGATCTAGATTGAAAAGTGAAATTTGTTCACAGAAGATGTTTCACGTGAAAGACCCAGTTAACACTTGAAAATGCACAAATCCTCCCTATCCCTGGAAAGAATTGAGCTAGCCTACTGAATATTTTCTGTTATTTAAATAAATCTGAGACATACTATATTCAAGTAAAAAGTTCTGTCTGCAGTCAGCAGAAATTTTGTTTTCCCCCTGAAAAGACGGATATGCTTGATTATGAATGGATATGGTTGATTAAGGTAGTTATACTGTCAAAAGCAGTTCAAGCTATCAATATTTTCAGTACTTTAATAAAATCTGAAATTTGAAGTATTATATAAAGTTGTTTGGAATGGGAATATCTTTACATCAGCTTAAACAGCAAATGTTTAAAATAAGGTTATTAAAATTACATGTAAGTGATAATTAATCATAACAGACCAACATAACACATGGGAGTTTCTTGTGCTGTCTTGGAAGCTAAATATGTTAATTGCTGCTCTTTTTATTAATAGAAACAGAAACAAAAATAGGAAGTTACGCCAACTATTTAATGCTTTTCAACACAGGCCAGGAAAGTTTACAATTACCCTAAAGAAAACAATGCTTAACACAAATAAAATAATTAAGCATGCTCATTACTGATTTAGGGCCCATAATTAAGCTTACTTATATCTGACTTAAGGCTTGTAGTTAAGCATACTCATAACTGGCTTTTATGCTGGTGGAAATTGGATCAGACTCTTAGAAAACATTAATGGCCCTGTCACAACAGGGTGCTTAAGGGCTGGCTCCTAATTAAAAATTGCCTGTTTTTTAAGAGAGACTGAGCTCTCTTCAGCCCTGCTAACCTGCACAGGGCTCTGAGAAATCTCTCTGTGCACAACTGAGGATTGCTGGGCTGGGACAGACCCCACAGCAGGTCAGCCAAGGTGCGTGAGCTGCCATTCTGACTTCTCTCTAAAAAAAACCCAATAAGGCCAACTTTTTCCGAAGAGACTAGTCAAGAGAGCTAAATAGATAGCTTAGTTCCTCAAAACACTGAAACACCCGATATTCAGGTCTTTGGCTGAATACCCAAACTGCTTGTAAATGGGCATTTACACCAGCTAAGTATCAGCATTACCGACTGCCATCTCAGTTTCCCTACGACTGTTTTTACCATTAAATGTCTGGCACTCAGATGTCCTTAGCTACCACGACAGTGAATGTAGCTGTATGCTTATGTATACTTACAGTATACGTACAAAACAAGTGTCAGTTATATTTCCAACTGTAATTGCTGTATTCTCAGTCTTTCTACTTTGCCTCCATGCGATGATCACATTTTTTAAAAGTAGTTTTTAGAGCTAGTTTAATGACTATAGGGAAAAAGCACTATAACTGTCACCACTTTTGTCCTATACATAGAATAATGGTTATTTGTCTAGTAAAAAAGCACAGCCATATTTTAAAGAACCCTCCTGAGCATATTTTTGCCAAATATTTATTTCTGAAAAATGTAAATATGTCATCCATGCTGTTTAGTCTTGTAACTTTACAGCCTGTTTCAATTTGTATATATCCCCACTGATCACTCCTACTGCATCTGCTTTAGTGAACTAAAATAATAAAAAATATTATTCAAACTATTCATTTGGTCTCCTTTTTT
>NW_010525536.1:128572-130452 GCF_000687285.1 Phaethon lepturus | reverse complement strand
CAGGATTGTTAACTCTAACCAGTAAATTCAAATGTCTATTTTATGGCTTATTGTTGTGAGAACAGGGATGCTATTGACAGCATTCCAAGGTGTTTAATTCGTGTCTTGGAATTAAGATTACAATCGCTGAGGGAGAGTAGAAGGAGAATGGATTTACAAAGTGTTAGAGGTCTAATTAAATGGAGGGGTATTGTGAAATTTCTCCTTTCCAAATGCATCAAAGTATTAGATGGTCCTTTCTGATATTTGACACAGTAACTTTTATATTGCACCTTCCATTAAATGCCAAATCCCACTCTCTATGCCCAAGCACAGAATCTTCAAACATGAGGCTCTTTGGGGTGAGAAGTAAGTGTAAACTCTGCAGTGCAAGAATTAAGAGGTAGGATCATCCAGGATTGCACTGGGGGAGGCCTTTTCATCACCTCATACCAAACTTGCCTTCTGCTTTATATTCTCAGGAGAAATGTGAAATCCTGCTCTTTTTCCGCATCCACCCTTTTTCCTGGGGATGCATCTTTGAAATCTCTGTATGAACAGCGGAGCAAAAAAAGAGACAAGAAAGCCTTATCTTAGGGGGAAGAAAGTTTGTATTGACTTTGAAAATGGAGAAGAGCATAGTCCAGAGGAGTAAACAGCAGACTTGAGAAAATAGCAAATGCTGTCTTCCCTAATGCATATACAGATACAAAGCAATCAAACAAAAATGAGATTGTGCAGCTAATAAAATCAAGCAGGCCAGGCTAGCTAGAGCCATTTACAGATGGCCGTTGAGAGTTCCCCCTCACTTCTGAATGGCTACTGGCAAATGTGTACCAACACTTGATCTCTCTTGGGAAGCTATTTAATTTATCTCCAAATCATCTGTCTAACTCCCGGGCGGCTGTTTATCTTGTATCAGTATGTTTCTCTTATCACTAAAGGATTCCTCTCTTGTTTGAGTAGTTTTTCCTATGTTTCCTCTTTCCTTGCAGATTGTTTATCTCTGGTTTTCTCACTCTAGGGGAGCATGTGCATAATTTGTTTGTCAATAATAAATAATGGATACATTTTATTATGTGTTGCTAATGTTTCTGTGTTGGAGAACAGAAGGAAAAATCTTATAAAACTGCAAATGTACTGAACGTGCATAAATATTAGTGGCACCTGGCATATATATTTCTATTTGCCTTTTTTTCATTTTTTACTTCTATATTTACAGTTTTCTCTTTCTAGAAATATAAATAAATATATATACATATGCATATATAAGTAATTCAGTTTATAAATTGCATGTTGGGTGCTTTGAACTTTTTCTGTGTAGAGACAAAACATTTCTAGTTACTTCAGAAAATCAAGGAATGGCTAAAAGTTTCCCCTTTAACATTAGACTCCAGTAATTTGATATGCTCTATCATTTTACTGTGTCCCTGACTCTCAACTTGAAAAAAAAAAAACAACTTATTTCCTCTCTTCATAACTGCACTGACTACCTTCTGCTTTCTTCCTTTTAAAGTGTGTCTTCAGTGATGGCTTGAACTTGCCTGATCTGTCTGTATTAAATAGTGTTACAGGATCAAACTCTGTAACCTTTGCTCACTTTTGGTAACACCTTGCTTTTCACCTGTGGTTTCGTTGAGGTAGTTGTATAGATTATACAGTACTACCATGAGTTATTGGCCTTTCTCTTTCTGCCAAGGTCCTGTGGCACAAACAGACGGGACAGGAGCATATGGGGGCTTCTTCAGTTTGATCAGATAGGAGTGCAGCAAAATCTATAGCATAAGTAAGGCTGGTATATTGGCAAACAAAAGCAAAGAGAACAGAGGCTGTCCCATGGGCTTTTAGCATGAAGGCTTTGATGCTGTAAAATAACAGAGTCAACAATGATGCAATTCTGC